>NC_090657.1:116162425-116360649 GCF_040937935.1 Hyperolius riggenbachi | reverse complement strand
GCTGAATAACTATGTCTGTTGTTGGTACTTGAGTACAGGGTTGGTAAGTCCTGCTCTAAAGCCTCGTACACACATGGCTAAAGTTGGCTGAGGCGGCAGATAACGACCGCCTCAGCTGATGTAGCATGTGTACAACGAAACACCAACCGCTAACAATCCGCCCGGTGGATCAACATGGTCGTGATGTCACATAGGCACCACTTCGTCGTCCCTGCACCCCCCCCCCCCCCCAATTGCACCAGTTTGCATTGTTAGCTACACTGCTGACTAGGCCTGAACGATTTTAGGAAAAAATTGAATTGATCAATTTCTGTCCGAAATTGCGATTCCGATTTTGATTTACGATTTCCTTCAAATCAAGCTTTGTTCCTCCTCTGTGCCTGTTTGCTCACCCCTGTCCCTCTTTGTGCCCCCTTTGCCTCTTTATGCCTCCTCTGGGTCTCTCTTTTGCCCCCTTTGTGTCTCTGTTCCCGCTCAGTTTCTCTCTGTGTCTCTTTGCCCACTCTGTGTCTATTATCTCTGTCTCTGTGCCTACACTCTGTATCTCTGTGCCTCTGCATCAGTACTGGACATAGCTTCCAGCACGAGTCTAGCAATGCCAGTCTATCCACTTAGCCTCCTGCAGGCTCTAATGCATGGAATACTTCCTGTATGTCATGTGACATACAGGAACCCAGAGTTTTGGCAAGCACAAGAGCCTGCAGACGACGATAGAGGACGGACAGCGATGGACTCGTGCGGAAGGTATGTCCAACGATGCGGGCCGCATGCGCCGGGACTTTGGGGAAGTTTGAAGCCGCCTCTTCAAACTTCCTCCAAGTGGAAATGACGCGCGATATTTGCTGCTTTTACGATTCCGAAATTGTGATCTTGGTGATCGCGATTTCGGTTTAAATTCGATTTATCTTTCAGGCCTACAGCTGACATGTGTTTCTACAGACTGGCCCAGTGATGTCGCCCAAGAGGACCGGGTCCTTATCCCCAACAGGCAACGTGTTAAAGGTGTGTACACAGCTTAAAGGGAACCCGAGATAGGAATGATATGGAGGCTGCAATATTTATTACCTTTTAATCAATACCAGTTGCCTGACAGTCCTCCTGATCCTGTGTCTTTAATACCAGTCTTTTTAGCCATAGACCCTGAACAAGCATATGCAGATCAGGTATTCTGAGTCAGTTGACTCGGGTTTTACTGGATTAGCCATATGCCTGTTCCAGGGATTTGACTCTGACACTACGTATGCTAGAAGATTAACAGGACTGACGGCATTGTTTACCAGGATATAAATATGGCAGCCTCAATATCACTTTCACCTTTAAGTGCATCAGACTATTTATTTATTGTATTTATAAAGCGCCAATATTTTATGCAGCTCTGAACATTAATTTAGGTTGCAGACAATATTTAGGGGTGACATACAGCAATATGACAATACAGGAATACAAGAAAACCAGATCACACAGCACCGTATGAGTACCAGGTAATGCTTAGTCAGTCACTGGATGGAGCATGGAGATTAGGCAAGTTAGGTTCACTCAGATGCATAGCATGGGTTCGCCACAGTAATGGAGGTGCATGATCAGGTAGGACACAAAAGGAGGAGGACCCTGCCTAAAGGCTTACAATCTAGAGGGAGAGGTAAGGACACGAACGGTAGGGGACCAGAGTTCAGCTGTGGGTTTAGAGCACTTGTGAGGGGTAGTAGGCCAGAGTGAAAAGGTGAGTTTTGAGGGCTTTCTTGAAGATGTTGAAGGAGGGGGCTGCCCTAATGGGTGGAGGTAGGGAGTTCCATAGTGTTGGAGCAGCTCTAGAGAAGTCCTGGAGGCGTGCATGGGACTGGGTGATGCGGGGGGCAGTTAGGCGAAGTTCATTGGAAGAGCGCAGTGAGCGGCTAGGTGTGTACCTCTGAGTAAGATCGGAAATGTAGGTTGGACAGGTTTTGTGGACAGATTTGTAGGTCATACAAAGTATCTTGAATCTGATTCTAGACTGGATAGGAAGCCAGTGGAGGGATTCTAGGAGGGGATCTGCTGTGGTGGAGTGATGGGAGCAGTGGATAATTCTGGCTGCCGCATTCATGATGGACTGCAGTGGGGCTGTTCGGGTCATAGGGAGACCAGACAGCAGGGCATTGCAGTAGTCAAGGCGGGAAATTATGAGGGCATGGATGAGGAGTTTGGTGGTGGCAGAGGTCAGGAAAGGGCGAATCTTACAGATGTTACGAAGGTGAAAGTTGCAGGACTTTGTGAGGTTTTGGATATGGGTAGTGAAGGAGAGTGCAGAGTCCATGGTGACACCCAGACAGCGGGCTTTAGAGGTAGGGCGAATGGTAGTGTGGTTAACAGTGACATGCACATCTGGGAGGTTCGTGGATGGCCGGGGTGGGAAGATCATAAATTCCGTTCTGTCTAGATTTAGTTTCAGGAACCTAGCGGACATCCAGGAGGAGATGGCTGATAGGCAGGAGGAGACCTTGTCCATGGTAGTGGTGGATATGTCAGGGGTTTGGAGGTAGATCTGGGTGTCATCTGCATACAGATGATAGTTAAAACCCATGGAGGAGATGACCTTGCCAATGGAGGATGTGTATAGGGTGAACAGTAGGGGGCCAAGGACCGAACCTTGGGGGACTCCCACCGAGAGGTGGTTGGGGGTGGGCGAGGACTCATTGAAGGTGGTCGTGAAGGAGCGGTTGGAGAGGTAGGATGAAAGCCAGATCAGGGCGAGATTGTGAATGCCCATGGACTGGAGGAGTAGAGGATGATCTACTGTGTCAAAAGCTGCTGAAAGGTCAAGGAGGAGGAGAATGGAGTATTTACCTTCAGCTTTAGCTAAGGCAAGGTCGTTGACCACTTTGGTGAGAGCAGATTCGGTTAAGTGGGCAGGCCGAAATCCAGATTGCAGTGGGTCTAGCAGTGAGTTGGCATTGAGGTACTGGGTCAGGCGTTTGTGAACCAGACGCTCAAGGAGTTTTGAGGCAAAGGGGAGGAGGGAGATAGGACGGTAGTTGGAGGGTAGCGAGGGGTCGAGGGAGGGTTTCTTGAGCAGGGGTAGTACAGTGGCCTGCTTGAAGTCTGAGGGGAAGG
This sequence comes from Hyperolius riggenbachi, assembly GCF_040937935.1. Lineage (NCBI taxonomy): Eukaryota > Metazoa > Chordata > Amphibia > Anura > Hyperoliidae > Hyperolius > Hyperolius riggenbachi. The sequence continues at coordinate 116,357,562 of NC_090657.1, read as the reverse complement.
TGCCTGTGGATAGGGAGAGGTTGAACAGGGTAGTGAGGACTGGGGCCAATTCCGTGAAGTGAGGCTGGAGTAAATCAGAAGGGATGGGGTCAAGGGTGGAAGTAATGGTATGGGAAGTCTGCAGTAGGTGGTTGACTAGAAAGTGGACTTCTTATTTAGAAATATGGGATGCAGAGATATGGCCACTAAAGCCTACTGCCCCGTCAGTCCATATTGCCAGCTTTGAACAATAGTTATGTCTTCTGTCTAGCTGCTAGCAGATCAACAGGAGTTGGGGGTCCTGGTGCCTGACATGATTATTCTGCTAGTCATGGAAACTCTTCCAACACAACAGGCATCAGGGTTGCTCATCCAAATATCTGGGTAACTCGGATACCCAAACTTTTTTACGCGTTCCGGATCAGATTCGGATTCCAGATAGTTGGGCCAAAATACGGATAGCTCAATGCGGATATTTTGCTGCATGCCGGATATCCGCGGATATCATGCGGATATCCGGATCCGGGTACTATTACCATGGAGATGACGTCCATGACGTAATTCAGCCAATCAGAGGGCTCCCAGCCTAAGCCCAAGCACCCAATCACAGAGGGGAACCTTGGCCAGTTCCTCCTGTATATAAAGAGGCGTCCATGATGAGAATCTCGTCCTTGCTTGACTGTCACTGAGAGAGACACTTCAGTGTGTTTGGCTGAAACAAGTGCATTACAAGTGCAGCGTTTTTACACCTTACCACTTGTACAATAACACTGTTTGATTGTTGTTTAGCTAGTAGTAGTGTGTTGTATTGTGATTGTAGTTAGTGTGTTTGTGTCTGTGAGCTGTGACAGTCTCTGCTGCAGCCTGCAGCAGCTCTGCTAGTTAGCTGTCTGTGTCTGTGTGTGTGCTGTTTGTGCACATTGCCTTGCCCTAGCTACACTTTTTTTTTCAGACCCCATGGTGGAGGGCCGAAGGCTCTTGCTAGAGCCGCAGATCCCCCCCCCCCCCCCCCCACACACACACACGCACACACACAGGAAAAAATGCAAAGTGGCAACAGCAATTTAAACTACATACAAACGTTTTAACTCATACATGAACATTATGGAAAATCCAAGTTGAAAATAAACTGTGAAGATAAACAATTTCATCCATCCTACTCCTGAAAAAATGTTTTGGGTTTTTTTTGTTTGTTTTTTTAGAACCTCCCAGTTTTATTTTCCGTTTTAAAAAGCTAAAAAAGTAGGTTTAATGCTATTGTCTCATGATGATGAGTCAGCTTTTCCATAGTCTCGCAGTTCGCAATCATGTGAACCCCAACTAGACAAATTCAGCAATTATGAGGCCCCCAACAAATCATGAGGCCCCCAACAAGACAAATTCAGCAATCGTGAGGCCCCCAACAAATCATGAGGCCACCAACAAGACAAATTAAGAAATCATGAGGCCCCCAACACATCAAATTCAGCAGTCATGAGGCACATAAATAGACAGCATTTCACATAAATAGGCAGAATGCCCCTTTAATATGGTAGACACTGGCTTCTAAATTCTCCTCTACTGGCTGCTGTGCCTGGCTGGCCTGGCAATAGTGTTTTTGGCCGGATTGGGGATGATGTGTGGGCTGAAAGGCCTTGCGGTGCTGCTGTGGCCGGGCTGGCGGTGATGCTGTGGCCGGATGAGGTAGTGACAGGTGCCCCCCTAGTTAGTGACAGGTGCCCCCCCTCCCCCAGTTAGATAGTGACAGGTGCCCCCCCCCCCCAGTTAGATAGTGACAGGTGCCCACCCCAGATGAGGTAGTGACAGGTGTCCCCCCCAGATGAGGTAGTGACAGGTGTCCCCCCAGGTGAGGTAGTGACAGGTGCCCCCCCCCCCAGCTGAGGTAGTGACAGGTGCCTCTCCAGTTATGTAGTGACAGGTGCCTCTCCAGTTAGATAGTGACAGGTGCCCACCCAGTTAGATAGTGACAGGTGCCCACCCCAGATGAGGTAGTGACAGGTGTCCCCCCCAGATGAGGTAGTGACAGGTGTCCCCCCAGGTGAGGTAGTGACAGGTGCCCCCCCCCCAGTTGGGATAGTGACAGGTGTGTCCCCCCCCCCCCCCAGCTGAGGTAGTGACAGGTGCCTCTCCAGTTATATAGTGACAGGTGCCCACCCGGTTAGATAGTGACTGGTGCCCACCCAGTTAGATAGTGAGAGGTGTCCCACCAGATGAGGTAATGACAGGTGCCCCCCCCCAGTTGAGGTAGTGACAGGTGCCCCCCCCCCCAGTTGAGGTAGTGACAGGTGCCCCCCCCCACTTAGATAGTGACAGGTGCCCCCCCCCCAGTTAGATAGTGACAGGTGCCCACCCAGTTGAGGTAGTGACGGGTGCCCCCCTCCTCCCCCGTTAGATAGTGACAGGAGTCTCCCCAGTTAGATAGTGACAGGTGTCCCCCCAGCTAGATAGTGACAGGTGCCCCCCCAGTTAGATAGCGAGGTGTCCAGTACCTCGCCCGTTACCTCTGCCCGCCAATGCTCTCTCCTATGTCCCCGCTGCCGCTGCCCCACAGCTCAGACCTCACAGATCGCGGCGACTGAAGCAGGCAGAGTGCGCATGGCACCCGCGCAGCTGAACTTCACATGCGGAAGTGACTAATGATGTCACTTCCGCATGTGACGTACTCCGTGTATGCGGGTACCATGTGAACTCTCCTTGCTTCAGTCGCCGCGATCTGTGAGGTCTGAGCTGTGAAGCAGCGGCAGCGGGGACGCAGGAGAGGCCACTATAAGAGGGAGCAGGCATGGCGCCCATAGCGCAAGCCATGCCTGCATCTCTGGGAGACTAGCGGGCCGCAGCAGGAGGCCTGGCGGCCCGGATGCGGCCCGCGGGCCGCCAGTTGCACAGCGCTGGTTTAGGGCAAAGGGATTTACAGCGCTGCGTAATATGTTGGCGCTTTATAAATACAATAAATAAATAAAAATAAATACATTTATTGTGTAGTTATTTAGTAATGCAGTGTTGTTAGAGTAGTACTGTGTGTGTGTGTCAGATTACTGCATTTCTGCTGTGCTGCCGACTCTTGAGTGTCAGTGTGTTTGACAGACCGTCCGTCAGTGTGCACACTGTGTTCTACTCTGCTGTCTGTCACTCCGTGCAGATACATTCAAGTCCAACACCAATTTACCCGATTTGAATAAAGTGCAAGTACCCCACCTCCATCTGGTGACGTCATCATCACACACACACAGCAGGGCCGACGCCGCAAATTGGAGGAGAAAGACGCTGCGCCTGTGATGCAGCTGATGGTGGATGACGAGCAGGCCACCACCTCCTCTACAACACACACCTACCGATTACACACTCCAAAAACCCCGGACTACCTAACAAGGTTGAACCTCATGGGATCACCTCCCTAGCCCACCCGCTACCACATCCCCTCCACTCCCTGTGACCACACAGCCTAAGAGCCCATTCACACTCGAAAGCGCAAAACGCCAGTGATTACCGCCATTTTTTTTGCGGGAGTGATTTTTCAGCGGAAAAATCACTGAACACTGCAGTGATTTTTTTTCTTCCCGCGATCGTGTTTAGCGCTTTTATAGCACTGAAATGCGATCGCCGGGAAATCATCTGAAAGTGGTGCAGGCTACGCGTTTGCGTTTCACGATTTTGGGCGATTTGCGGCGATTAGCGCAAATTGCCCAAGTAAGAACGGGCCCATAGTGTTTTATTACACTTGCACTTTAAAAAGCGCTAGCATTTGAGTGTTTGCTGAAATTGCTTGCAAAACGCTCTAGTGTGAATGGGCCCAAACAGTCAGTAGCATATCTAGGTAAGACGGCGCCCATGGCAAATACTAAAATTGCGCAAACCCCCCCCCCCCCATGCACTCACACACCTACAATCAACAGCATCCTGTCTAACCTTTTTGAACAGGCTAACCCCATCATGCAAAAAGAACACATGTGCACACACAAATATCAGAATGTAACAGTCACTATGAAATAAATTAGGCTATTCTTGATCCTCTGCCTCGAGTACTTTAAAGAGAACCTGAACTGAAAATAAAAAGTCAAAATAACAATACACAGGTCATACTTACCTCCTGTGTAGTCTACTACTCAATCTCTTTCTCCTCTCCTGCGTCCCTTTTGTCCACTGTGATCAATGGATTTCTCGGTCCTCCATTTTAAAAATGTCCATTACCCCCTAACAGCTTCCTGGTCAACACACTGTTAAACTGTAATATCGCCACCTGAGCCATAGGGAAACATGGACATTACCTTGCACATTCAGTTGTAACTGACAGCTGCTGATATATAACTGACAGCAACTGGTATATTTCAGTTCTGACAAAATATTGTCAGAACTTGAAGGGATCACTGTAAGAAAATGGTGAGCTTCTGAGAGGAACTGATGGTGAGGTTAGTATGTAATATTCATTTGCAGCTATGTCGTGTTTATTTTAAATATTTTTACTCACTTCAGGTTCCCTTTAAGGCAGGGAACATACTTGACTGTTTTCATATGTGTTTTCATATGTGCACTGAAGAACGCATGTTAATCAAAGGGCTAGTTCCCACTTAATGTGTTTTTCTTGCATGATAATTCTGCTCATTTTGTCAGATTTCTGTATCAATTACATTAGCTGTTGTGAAAAAACGCACATGTTTTTGTGCATAGAAACACACTTGGTATGCAGAAAAACACGAGCTGAAAACTGAAAGGCAAATGTGTTCACTGCCTTAGCCATAGACCCTGAACAAGCATGCAGATCAAAGGTCTATAACACATCTGACAAGATTAGCTGCATGCTTGTTTCAGGTGACCAGAAAGATCAGAACGATTTCCATGCAACTGGTATTGTTTAAAGAGACACTGAAGCGAAAAAAAATATATGATATAATGAATTGGTTGTGTACTATGAATAATTACTAGAAGATTAGCAGCAAAGAAAATATTCTCATATTTTTATTTTCAGGTATATAGTGTTTTTCTAACATTGCATCATTCTCTAATATGTGCAGATTACACAACACTCAGCATTCAAAATGATTCTTTCAGAGCAGTCTGTGAACTAATGACCTCTCCTCAGGCAGAGGAAAAGTAAAAAATTAACTAACACTTGAGATAAAAAAAAGTCAGATAACAGCCCTCTCCACGACTTTGAAAGTCGTAGAGCTTAATGGCTTTTTTGTATAGAGATAACAACTGGAGTTTCTTAAATCTTCCTGTAGTGGAAACAATTAGACTGATGTATCTGATCTTAATGTTTTATTTCTTAGCTGTACTACACATACAAATCATAATATCATAATTTTTTTTTTCGCTTCAGTGTCTCTTTAAAAGGAAATAAATATGGCTGCCACCACTCTCATATGAATGAAAGCAATGAAACATTTTCAGTGACGATTATAACATAATAAAAGCCTGACAACCTATTAAATATCAGTAGATAGATACTGAGCTAGAAATATAATGAATTTTAACTATTGAGGTACACTGTACAAGAGAGACGTTGTTAAAACTAGTCACAGATATTCCAGCAGGGTAATGGTTAAAGTGCAGAGAAAGTCATAAATAAAAGTAAGTAAAAGCACATTGAGATAAGGCTGAGGAATGTGTGAATGCCAGAGAGGAGAATTAATAGGAGACCTTGTAACCTCCAGACCAGGAGCATCTGCCACTATCTCAGGGGACTGAGACATGATCTGTGTTAGGGAGAGTGGGAAAAGTTCGGAGCTCACCTCTTATTAGCCTCTAATGTAGATATGACAAAGACTGAGACGGCCAGGCTGCTGGATGATTGTTACTCCCTTAGACTCAGGAATGCTGTCAGCAGCATTGCGCCCCCCTGATTTTTGAAGAGGGAGGTCGCCTGGGGCACATGGCAAGCCTGCACCCTTCTAGATCCGCGTCTGCAAACAGTGTGCGGATATTACCCTTGCCCACTATAGCCTCACCCCAGATCTCATCTTTAGCTACCAATCACCCTAACGGGAGGCAGATCCCTTGCCATCCCCCCTACACCCCCATATGTACAATACATTTGTACAGGCATACCCCAGGCCCCCCACATATAACGCAGAGCAGGCCTCATTCTACTATACACCCAGACCCCTATGATCTATATATGATCTGATACCAGTATACCTCGGGGCAGCACGGTGGCGTAGTGGTTAGCTCTCTCGCCTTGCAGCGCTGGGTCCCTGGTTCGATTCCCAGCCAGGGCACTATCTGCAAAGAGTTTGTATGTTCTCTCCGTGTCTGCGTGGGTTTCCTCCGGGCACCCCGGTTTCCTCCCACATTCCAAAAAACATACAGATAAGTTAATTGGCTCCCACTAAAATTGGCCCTAGACTACAGTACTTACACTACATAATATAGACATATGGCAATGGTAGGAATTAGATTGTGAGCTCCTTTGAGGGACAGTTAGTGACAAGATATATATATATACTCTGTACAGCGCTGCGTAATATGTCGGCGCTATATAAATACTAAATAATAATAATAATAATAATACCCTTCACATATGGGGATAGCTGGCTTCTTCACCCCACAGGTGCTTTTTGAAAGCCCACATCCCATATTGATGCATAACAACTTTCCTATTATCTTCCCTATGAATCACCGCTTTTTAAGGGCCCCTTGGTGACATATATATATATATATATATATATATATATATATATTATATATACACACATATATATATATATATTATATATACACACATATATATATATATATAATATATACACACATATATATATATTATATATACACACACACATATATATATATATATATATATATATATATATATATATTATATATACACACACACACACACACACACACTCTCACCTAAAGTATTATTAGGAACACCTGTTCAATTTCTCATTAATGCAATTTTCTAATCAACTGATCACATGGCAGTTGCGTCAATGCATTTAGGGGTGTGGTCCTGGTCAAGACAATGGCCTCAATTCACTAAGCTTATGTCCTGTCCTTAACATTGTTTCTAGAGTTGTTACCATGGTGATGGTAGTCAGGAAACATTTTACCTCAGGCAAATCTAACCTTAACTCTTCTGTCTTTAAGTTAACTCTTCAATCCTTAAAGGACTACTGTAGGGGGTCGGTGGGAAAATGAGTTGAAATTACCCAGGGCTTCTAATGGTCCCCCACAGACATCCTGTGCCCGTGCAGCCACTCACCAATGCTCCGGGCCCCGCCTCTGGTTCACTTCTGGAACTTCAGACTTTAATGTCTGAAAACCACTGCGCCTGCGATGCCATGTCCTCACTCCCGCTGATGGCACCAAGAGTGTATAGCACAAGCCCAGTATGGTCTGTGCCTGTGCCGTGCGCTCCTGGTGACATCAGGGGAAGCGAGGACACGGCAACGCAGGCGCAGTGGTTTTCAGACTTTAAAGTCTGAAATTCCAGAAGTGAACCGGAGGCAGGGCCGGAGCATCGGTGAGTGGCTGCACGGGCACAGGATGCCTGCGGGGGACCATTAGAAGCCCTGGGCAACTTCAACTCATTTTCCCCCGACCCCCCTACAGTATCCCTTTAAAGAGACTCTGTAACAAAATTTTAAGCCTTATTTCTTCTATCCTATAAGTTCCTATACCTGTTCTAATGTGGCTTGTCTTACTGCAGCCTTTCCTACTTTCCTACTTGCACGACTCTGTCTCTGTAATAAATCTTATCTCCTTTCCTCTGTCGTGTCTGTCGGGCCGAGGCTGGAATGTGTGGAATGTGCAGCACTGCTTGTCATTGGCAGAAGCTTTACACACCCCCTCCAAGCTCTGCATGAGTCACACAGTAAGCTAGTTCTCAGCCTATGATACTGTGGTTAGAAGCCAGTCTTTTGTTTGCAAGCACTGCCTAAAACTGTTCATTACAAACCAGGATTGCAGCAGGGAGTGGCAGAAACAGCACAGAGGGGCACAGGAGAAAATAAGGAATAGAATGGTATGCTTTTTATTGTAAGAATATCAGAGTACAGATTCTCTTTAACCACTTGAGGACCGTGGGCTTTACCCCCCTTAAGGACCAGGCACTTTTTTTCCATTCAGACCACTGCAGCTTTCACGGTTTATTGCTCGTTCATACAACCTACCACCTAAATGAATTTTGGCTCCTTTTCTTGTCACTAATAAAGCTTTCTTTTGGTGCTATTTGATTGCTGCTGCGATTTTTACTTTTTATTATATTCATCAAAAAAGACATGAATTTTGTCAAAAAAATGATTTTTTTAACTTTCTGTGCTGACATTTTTCAAATAAAGTAAAATTTCTGTATACATGCAGCGCGAAAAATGTGGACAAACATGTTTTTGATTAAAAAAAAACCATTCAGCCTATATTTATTGGTTTGGGTAAAAGTCATAGCGTTTACAAACTATGGTGCAAAAAGTGAATTTTCCCATTTTCCAGCATCTCTGCCTTTTCTGACCACCTGACATGTTTCATGAGGGGCTAGAATTCCAGGATAGTATAAATACCCCCCAAATTACCCCATTTTGGAAAGAAGACATCCCAAAGTATTCACTGAGAAGCATAGTGAGTTCATAGAAGATAATATTTTTTGTCACAAGTAAGCGGAAAATGACACTTTGTGACCAAAAAAAAAAAAGTTTCCATTTCTTCTAACTTGTGGCAAAAAAAAATGAAATCTGCCACGGACTCACTATGCTCCTCTCTGAATACCTTGAAGTGTCTACTTTCCAAAATGGGGTCATTTGTGGGGTGTGTTTACTGTCCTGACATTTTGGGGGGTGCTAAATTGTAATCACCCCTGTAAAGCCTAAAGGTGCTCATTGGACTTTGGGCCCCTTAGCGCAGTTAGGCTGCAAAAACGTGCCACATGTGGTACTGCCGTACTCAGGAGAAGTAGTACAATGTGTTTTGGGGTGTATTTTTACACATACCCATGCTGGGTGGGAGAAATATCTGTGTAAATGACAATTGTTTGATTTTTTTTTACACACAATTGTCCATTTACAGAGAGATTTCTCCCACTCAGCATGGGTATGTGTAAAAATACACCCCAAAACACATTATACTACTTCTCCTGAGTACGGTGATACCACATGTGTGGCACTTTTTTGCACCCTAACTACGCTAAGGGGCCCAAAGTCCAATGAGTACCTTTAGGATTTCACAGGTCATTTTTGTTTCAAGACTACTCCTCACGGTTTAGGGCCCCTAAAATGCCAGGGCAGTATAGGAACCCCACAAGTGACCCCATTTTAGAAAGAAGACACCCCAAGGTATTCCGTTAGGAGTATGGTGAGTTCATAGAAGATTTTATTTTTTTGTCACAAGTTAGCGGAAATTGATTTTAATTGTTTTTTTTCACAAAGTGTCATTTTCCGCTAGCTTGTGACAAAAAATAAAATCTTCTATGAACTCACCATACTCCTAACGGAATACCTTTGGGTGTCTTCTTTCTAGAATGGGGTCATTTGTGGGGTTCCTATACTGCCCTGGCATTTTAGGGGCCCTAAACCGTGAGGAGTAGTCTTGAAACTAAATGTCGCAAAATGACCTGTGAAATCCTAAAGGTACTCATTGGACTTTGGGCCCCTTAGCGTACTTGGGGTGTAAAAAAAGTGCCACACATGTGGTACCGCCGTTCTCAGGAGAAGTAGTATAATGTGTTTTTGGGGTGTATTTTTACACATACCCATGCTGGGTGGGAGAAATATCTCTGTAAATGACAATTGTTTGATTTTTTTTTTTTACACACAATTGTCCATTTACAGAGAGATTTCTCCCACCCAGCATGGGTATGTGTAAAAATACACCCCAAAACGCATTATACTACTTTTCCTGAGTACGGCGGTACCACATGTGTGACACTTTTTTGCAGCCTAGGTGCGCTAAGGGGCCCAACATCCTATTCACAGGTCATTTTGAGGCATTTGTTTTCTAGACTACTCCTCACGGTTTAGGGCCCCTAAAATGCCAGGGCAGTATAGGAACCCCACAAGTGACCCCATTTTAGAAAGAAGACACCCCAAGGTATTCCGTTAGGTGTATGGCGAGTTCATAGAAGATTTTATTTTTTGTCACAAGTTAGTGAAAAATGACACTGTGAAAAAAAAACCCAATAAAAATCAATTTCCGCTAACTTTTGACAAAAAATAAAATCTTCTATGAACTTGTCATACACCTAACAGAATACCTTGGGGTGTCTTTTTTTCCAAAATGGGGTCACTTGTGGGGTTCCTATACCGCCCTGGTATTTTACGGGCCCAAAACCGTGAGTAGTCTGGAAACCAAATGTCTCAAAATGACTGTTCAGGGGTATAAGCATCTGCAAATTTTGATGACAGGTGGTCTATGAGGGGGCGAATTTTGTGGAACCGGTCATAAGCAGGGTGGCCTTTTAGATGACAGGTTGTATTGGGCCTGATCTGATGGATAGGAGTGCTAGAGGGGTGACAGGAGGTGATTGATGGGTGTCTCAGGGGGTGGTTAGAGGGGAAAATAGATGCAATCAATGCACTGGGGAGGTGATCGGAAGGGGGTCTGAGGGGGATCTGAGGGATTGGCCGAGTGATCAGGAGCCCACACGGGGCAAATTAGGGCCTGATCTGATGGGTAGGTGTGCTAGGGGGTGACAGGAGGTGATTGATGGGTGTCTCAAGGTGTGATTAGAGGGAGGAATAGATGCAAGCAATGCACTGGCGAGGTGATCAGGGCTGGGGTCTGAGGGCGTTCTGAGGGTGTGGGCGGTTGATTAAATGCCCTAGGGGCAGATAGGGGTCTAATCTGATAGGTAGCAGTGACAGGGGGTGATTGATGGGTAATTAGTGGGTGTTTAGGGTAGAGAACAGATGTAAACACTGCACTTGGGAGGTGATCGGATGTCAGATCCGTGGGCGATCTATTGGTGTGGGTGGGTGATCAGATTGCCCGCAAGGGGCAGGTTAGGGGCTGATTGATGGGTGGCAGTGACAGGGGGTGATTGATGGGTGGCAGTGACATGGGGTGATTGATGGGTGATTGACAGGTGATCAGTGGGTTATTACAGGGAAGAACAGATGTAAATATTGCACTGGCGAATTGATAAGGGGGGGTCTGAGGGCAATCTGAGCTTGTAGGCGGGTGATTGGGTGCCCGCAAGGGGCAGATTAGGGTCTGATCTGATGGGTAACAGTGACAGGTGGTGATAGGGGTTGAATGATGGGTAATTAGTGGGTGTTTAGGGTAGAGAACAGATGTAAACACTGCACTTGGGAGGTGATCTGACGTCGGATCTGAGGGCGATCTATTGGTGTGGGTGGGTGATCAGATTGCCCGCAAGGGGCAGGTTAGGGGCTGATTGATGGGTGGCAGTGACAGGGGGTGATTGATGGGTGATTGACAGGTGATTGATAGGTGATTGACAGGTGATCAGGGGGATAGATGCATACAGTACACAGGGGGGGGGGGGTCTGGGGAGAATCTGAGGGGTGGGGGGTTATCAGGAGGGAGCAGGGGGCAGTTTAGGGAATAAAAAAAAATAGCGTTGACAGATAGTGACAGGGAGTGATTGATGGGTGATTAGGGGGGTGATTGGGTGCAAACAGTGGTCTGGGGGGTGGGCAGGGGGGAGGGGGTTCTGAGGGGTGCTGTGGGTGATCAGGGGGCAGGGGGGGGGGAATCAGTGTGCTTGGATGCAGACTAGGGTGGCTGCAGCCTGCCCTGGTGGTCCCTCGGACACTGGGACCACCAGGGCAGGAGGCAGCCTGTATAATACACTTTGTATACATTACAAAGTGTATTATACACTTTGTATGCGGCGATCCGGGTGCTAGTAACCCGCCGGCGCTTCCGAACGGCCGGCGGGTTACAGAGCGAGGTGGGCGGAGCCGATCGCGTTGCGAATGACGTGATCGCGCCGCCCATGCCCCTACAAGGACAGCTGCCTCTGTGCATGCGGCGGTCCTTGCGGGGGCCACTTTCCGGCCGCCTCTGTGCGTTGGGCGGTCGGGAAGTGGTTAAAATAACTCCATGATTCTATTTAATAACTACAGAGGATGTAACTTAACTACAGAGGAGGTGACTTAACTACAGAGAACGTAACGTAAGGAATGAAGAGATAAGATAACTCTCTCACTGTGTGGTGGTAAGTTTTCTCTTGCCTTATTATCTCCAGCGTGATCTTAGTGAATTGAGGCCAAACTCCTGAACTCCAACCTGAATGTCAGAATGGGAAAGAAAGGTGATTTAAGCCATTTTGAGCATGGCATGGTTGTTGGTGCCAGATGGGCCGGTCTGAGTATTTCACAATCTGCTCAGTTACTGGGATTTTCACGCACAACCATTTCTGGGGTTTACAAAGAATGGTGTGAAAAGGGAAAAACATCCAGTATGCGGCAGTCCTGTGGGCGAAAATGCCTTGTTGATGCTACAGATCAGAGGAGAATGGGCTAGGCCTGAACAATTTTAGGAAAAGATTGAATTGCATGATTTTTGTCAGAAATTGCGATTTCGATTTGACTCACGATTTTTTTTTTTTAAATCAAAGCACGCGGTGCAGGAGCTATTGGTGAGCTACCACGTGATCGCCACAAGAAGACAGCTCCGGGCCCATAACAAAGGATAGTTCAATACACAGCTTCACACTAAGACTGTTACTCTTTTTAGAGAAGGGGTCAGTCCAGGCAGTCCTTCTCCTGAAGTCTGGCCTGCTGTGCAGTAGCAGCTTGCAATTTCAGAACAGGTATAATTTTTTGTGAGCAGCAAGCCAGCAGAGTCCTTCCTTAAGTGTAACTGTCGGGCATAAAATCAAAAATCAATTCTTTATTTTTATCTGGTAAACAAGTAATAAGGATGCTAACCAGGCAATCCAAAAGTTAAAATCTCTATTGCTTTTCTTGTTTATAATTGATCATTCCCCAGTTTACCTGATTCTTATTTGGTACGTTGCCGCAAAAAGGAAGTTGCAGGGCATGCTGGGTTGTGCTTTTTTGCTTCTGTGCATTAGTTAAGTCTGAGGGGAAATAAAGAAGCAAAAAAAAACCACCCCAGCATGCCCTGCAACTTCCTTCCTGCGGCAGCGTACCAAATAAGAGTCAGGTAAACTGGGGAATGATCAATTATAAACAAGAAAAGTAATAGAGATTTTAACTTTTGGATTGCCTGGTTAGCATCCTTATTACTTGTTTACCAGATAAAAATAAAGAATTGATTTTTGATTTTATGCCCGACAGTTACACTTTAGCTCTCTGAGAGCCTCTGTTAATCAAGCTTGGCTTTGGACAGTTATCAAACCTGCCCTGCAACCCCAATTTTGGCTTACAATTAATAGCAGCCTCAGCTCCTTTGCTGCTGGGCAGTGGGGCACTGTGAATTTATGTGGAGAACTTTGCAGAATTGCACAACAGATCAGCACACCACACCACTCAGTCACAGCTCAGTCATCATTATCAACACGCTGGCTGACACACTGTGCAGGGAGAGGTGGATCTGTGAAAACTCAAAACTTGAGTGACGGGTGTGGGCGGAGTCTGACACCCACCCTGCTGTTGAGGAGGGCTGGAGGCGTGGCTAGGCGGAGTAAGCCAATTAGAGTGAGAGTCGGCGGGTGGAGTCTGCCACCCGTTCATCTGATAGGCTGTATAGTAGGAGGAAGTTCGTGGAGAGTGAACCGCCTCCTCTGCCGCGAATCTGATCCACTGATCTGCCGCTGTACGGAGCGGCGAGATGCGCACATGTGAGAAGGGTCTGCTGGACTGGCTGCAGAAGGGGTTAGCTTAAAAATTGCCGCTTTCACAATCACGGAATCGTCATTTCCGTTATCGCGATTTCGATCCCCAAACGATAAATCGTTCAGGCCTAGAATGGGCCGAGTGATTCAAGCTGGTAGAAGAGCAACATTGACTGAAATAACCACTCGTTACAACCGAGGAATGCAGCAAAGCATTTGTGAAGCCACAACACGCACAACCTTGAGGCGGATGGGCTACAACCGCAGAAGACCCCTCCGGGTACCACTCATCTTCACTACAAATGGGAAAAAGAGGCTACAATTTGCACAAGCTCACCAAAATTGGACAGTTGAAGACTGGAAAAATGTTGCCTGGTCTGATGAGTCTCGATAGTCAGAATTTGGCATAAACAGAATGAGAACATGGGTCCGTCATGCCTTGTTACCACTGTGCAGGCTTGTGGTGGTGGTGTAATGGTGCGGGGGATGTTTTCTTGGCACACTTTAGGCCCCTTAGTGCCAATTGGGCATCGTTTAAATGCCATGGGCTACCTGAGCATTGTTTCTGACCATGTCCATCCCTTCATGAGCACCATGTACCCATCCTCTGATGGCTACTTCCAGCAGGATAATGCACCATGTCACAAAGCTTCAATCATTTCAAATTGGTTTCTTGAACATGACAATGAGTTCACTGTACTAAAATGGCCCCCACAGTCACCAGATGTCAACCCAATAGAGCATCTTTGGGATTTGGAACGGGAGATTCATGCCCTGGATGTGCATCCCACAAATCTCCATCAACTGCAAGATGCTATCCTATCAATATGGGCCGACATTTTTAAAGAGTGCTTTCAGCACCTTGTTGAATCAGTGCCACGTAGAATTAAGGCAGTTCTGAAGGCGAAAGTCCGGTCAAACACTGTATTGGTATGGTGTTCCTAATAATCCTTTAGGTGAGTATATATATATATATATATATATATATATATATATATATATATATATATGCCAAGGGATGAGCAGCACAAACCAAATTTTATGCAATACTATGCAAAGCATGCACGCAGCACTGGAGAACCCCAATCTCCACAAGAAATATATAAATACAGAGGGTGCTGCAGCACACAACAGGAAAACAGTGACAGGGGCTCTTGGTTACGCTTTAACGTGTTTAAGCTCACCAACCGCAGTGCTCATAGTTCAGTTAGTAGCTAGTAGAAGGTGAGGTGTTTTTAATTTCATTTCTCCCATTTAGCTGACCCCTGGGCTTCTGGCATGGTTCCCACTAGAACGCTGATAAAAACTAGCATTTTTGCCTGGTTAGAGTAGGACTCACCAGATCGGGGACACTTTGGCGCAGTTGGTGAGCTTAAACGCGATAAAGCGTAACCAAGAGCCCCTGTCACTGTTTTCCTGTTGTGTGCTGCAGCACCCTCTGTGTGTGTGTGTGTGTGTATGTATATATATATATATATATATATATATATATATATATATATATATATATATATATATATATATATATATATATATATATATATATATATACACACACACACACACACACAATGTACAAATGTATCCTTTTATGTTATGGGGAGACAAACAGATACAGTATATTGAACTTGTTCTATTTTTATATATATTTCTTTGTTTATTATGGCTGCTTACTTAGAGATATGGTTTAACCTCATTATTTGTTCACATAGTCAAAGTATATATTGTGTGTTGACCATGAGCATTGCCGTAAAATGCGTTGTCAAATTGTGCCTTATTAATAAAAGTTTGAGAAGTTTTACCATTACCTTACGTATGAGTGTTACTCCTTAGGAATAGGAGTAGGAATACCAGTATTTTATCCTAATTAAATCATACAACATAAGAAATAGAGTTATACATACTCGGGAGCTTTAAACCCTCTCCCTGTGTTCCCATTCATTCTTCTCCCCTCTAACGATCGGCGGCGAGAATGAGAACAGGAGTTAAGGAACTTGTAGATCTCCTATGCAACCTAACACTGGAACACCCCAGATGGATTGTTCTTGGAGATTCCAATACATGGGTGGATGACTCCTCTTCACAATTTGGAATAGAGCTACCTCGTGCCTTATATAAACTGGGCTTCTTCCAATCAATCAGCTCTGCTACTCACAGGAAAGGTCACACTCTGGACCTTATATTCCATACTGGGCTGTCAATAGCCAATGTGGAAATTAATCCTGTTGCCTGGTCAGACCATCACACCATCCACTTCTCCCTCTCAATACCAGCTGTCAAACACCAGTTCAAGAATCAAATAAAATATTGCCGCTTAAAAGGGCTAACACCTCAACATATCCGAGATAACCTTAGCTTTGATGAATTGACTGACTCCAGCTTGCACTCTGATACTCTGGTGTTTAAATACAACACATTTGTGTCCTCCACCTTTGAGACCATTGCTCCTCTGTGTACCAAATATGTTACTCTATACCATCATGCACAGTGGTTTGATAACTCTATAAAAGAGATGAAAAGACAAGGCCGAAAACTTGAGAGACTGTGGCGCAAATCTCAGTCCCCAGAAGACAAACATGCCTTAATCCCCCACTTGAAGAACTACCAAAAGATAATCACGGGAAAAAAATCATCCTTTCTATCACAAGAGATTGCAGTGTTCTCCCCAGAATTTTTTTCCAGCCGGGTGGCATGAAAAAGTAGCCGGGTGGGGCAATATGATAGAATGCAGAGCTGGTGCACCTCTGCACAACTCTGCTTATAGTATAGGAGGAGGTGAGCGGATGACAGCCGGGTGGTCACCAAAACTAGCCGGGTGGAGCACCCGGCTAAAAGAGCCTGGGGAGAACACTGGATTGCAAATGCAGTTAACAAACCAGCCCAACTGTTCCGCACAGTGGAAAAACTGCAACCCGGCATGTCAAAAACGTAATATCGAGTCTTCAAAGGACCTCTGTGACCAATTTGCCCATTTCTTCACAGACAGTTTCCGCTATAAGGTCCGCCATCAAACTTACAGCATCTGAGCCTAATTTAGCGCTGAAGACCATTAGCAGAGACAACGTAACACCTTGGTCAAACTTCAAAGAAATTGATGAAGAAGTCACATCAAACATCCTCCTTCACCTCCGCTTAACTACCTGTGACCTAGATCCTGGCCCAACACAGTTCATGTTGAACTGCCCCGACCTGTTTGTACCGGTATTCCTCAAAATTGTTAACTGTTCCTTACAATCAGGGATATTTCCTGCTTTACTGAAGGAAGCAATCATCCGGCCTTTCCTCAAAAAACTCTCCCTGGACCCAGATGCAATGACCAGCTACAGACCTGTCTCTAACCTTCCCTTTCTGGGTAAGCTAATTGAAAAAGCTGTATACCTCCAGCTAGAAGCCAAAATCCTACAAAACAGTTATGACCCATTCCAGTCTGGCTCCAGGAAACACCACAGTACTGAAACTGCCCTCATCCAAATATGCAACCACCTGCTCATGGCAAGAGACAGATGAGAGTGCTCGATCCTCATACTGCTAGACCTTTCTGCAGCCTTTGATACAGTTGACCATGACATCTTGATAAACAGGCTACAGGAATACTGCGGCATTGATGGCATAGTTCTTCAGTGGTTCCAATCCTTCTTGAGTGGCAGAACCCAAAAAGTGTCTATGGGGCCCTTCCTGTCCACCCATGTACCACTTAAGTATGGGGTGCCCCAGGGCTCAATCCTCTCTCCCCTGCTTTTCACAATTTACATGTTACCGCTTGGAAAACGAATCCAAAAACATGGCCTGACATACCACTGCTATGCGGACGCCACCCAACTATATCTTTCCTTCAAGCCTGGTGTGACAGATCCAACTCTAACTATAACACCTGCTTACGTGAACTACAGCAATGGATGAATGACAACTGGCTGAAACTGAATGCAGACAAAACTGAAGTCCTTCTGATTGGGGGGCAGCGCATGACAACATAACAACTTAACTTGCAGTCTTCACCACTGGGAATAGAAGGCACGGATCTACGCAGCTCTGATCATGTGTGTAGCCTGGGAGTTCTAATTGATGGGGATTTAAACTTCAGAACTCACATCTCTGCTGTGGTGAAATCATCCTATTTTCACCTTAAGAACATCGCAAAAATCAAGCACCTCATCCCCCAGAAGATCTACCAACTTTAGTTCGTGCCTTCATTACCTCCCGACTGGACTACTGCAATGCTCTCTACACTGGCCTTCCAAAAAAAAGGTCTTATACCGCCTACAGCTGATACAGAATACTGCTGCCAGACTGCTAACCAACCAACCCCGTCACTGCCACAAAACGCCAGTCCTGCACTCCCTTCACTGGCTACGTATAGAATGGAGGGTCCTATTCAAGATCGGCCTACTGACATTTAAATCCCTGAATAATCTGGGCCCTGGATACATGAAAGATATGTTGCAGCTGCGTAGCAATCCCTGCATTCTCCGATCCACAGGTTCTAATAATCTAGTCATACCCAGAGTCCACTTGGAAACTTTTGGTCCCAGAGCCTTCTGTCATGCTGCCCCTACGTTTTGGAACTCCTTACCTCAAGAGATCAGGACAGCTCCATCCATGGACGTGTTTAAATCCAGACTGAAAACCCACCTGTTCAGTTTGGCATTTGCAGAAATATAACTTTTGTTGTGTGAATACTTCATCCTACTACCAATTCCCGAATCTGAGAGAGCCTAAGCGCTTTGAGTCCTAAGGGAGAAAAGCGCTATAGAAATGTATTATTGTATTGTACGTTCCTACGAGGTAAAGTGGTGTTTTGTCAGGACCTAGATACTTGTCCCAGGGGAGGGGAAGTGATCTGTCTTCATGGATATACAGTACATGAATTGAAAAGGTTTGGACAGTACTTACGGGAGGCCACTACTACCAGTTTTCCATTTTGAATATGATCTGTTTACCACCACTTTTTGCACTATGACCCTTAACTAATTTTCTGTCCAAGTAAACACATTTAGTCCTAGTCCCTGTAGCCTCAATTTCTGTGCCAAATTACTGTGGTGAATAGTGTCAAAAGCCCTTGCGAAGTCCAAGTACACTATATCTACAGTGGCTTGCAAAAGTATTCGGCCTCCTTGAAGTTTTCCACATTTTGTCACATTACTGCCACAAACATGAATCAATTTTATTGGAATTTCACATGAAAGACCAATACAAAGTGGTGTACACGTGAGAAGTGCAACGAAAATCATACATGATTCCAAACATTTTTTTTACAAATCAATAACTGCAAAGTGGGGTGTGCGTAATTATTCAGCCCCCTTTGGTCTGAGTGCAGTCAGTTGCCCATAGACATTGCCTGATGAGTGCTAATGACTAAATAGAGTGCACCTGTGTGTAATCTAATGTCAGTACAAATACAGCTGCTCTATGACGACCTCAGAGGTTGTCCAAGAGAATATTGGAAGCAACAACACCATGAAATTCAAAGAACACACCAGACAGGTCAGAGATAAAGTTATTGAGAAATTTAAAGCAGCCTTAGGCTACAAAAAGATTTCCAAAGCTTTGAACATCCCACGGAGCACTGTTCAAACGATCATTCAGAAATGGAAGGAGTATGGCACAACTGTAAACCTACCAAGACAAGGCCGTCCACCTAAACTCACAGGCCGAACAAGGAGAGCGCTGATCAGAAATGCAGTCAAGAGGCCAGTGGTGACTCTGGATGAACTTCAGAGATCTATAGCTCAGGTGGGGGAATCTGTCCATAGGACAACTATCAGTCGTGCACGGCACAAAATTGGCCTTTATGGAAGATTGGCAAGAAAAAAGCCATTGTTAACAGAAAAGCATAAGAAGTCCAGTTTGCAGTTTGCCACAAGCCATGTGGGGGACACAGCAAACATGTGGAAGAAGGTGCTCTGGTCAGATGGGACCAAAACTGAACTTTTTGGCCAAAATGCAAAACGCTATGTGTGGCGGAAAACTAACACTGCACATCACTCTGAACACACCATCTCCACTGTCAAATATGGTGGTGGCAGTATCATGCTCTGGGGGTGCTTCTCTTCAGTAGGGACAGGGAAGCTGGTCAGAGTTGATGGGAAGATGGATGGAGCCAAATACAGGGCAATCTTGGAAGAAAACCTCTTGGAGTCTGCAAAAGACTTGAGACTGGAGCGGAGGTTTACTTTCCAGCGGGACAATGACCCTAAACATAAAGCCAGGGCAACAATGGAATGGTTTAAAACAAAACATATCCATGTGTTACTATGATAAAATGTCCGTACAGCGCTCACTCCACGTACTGTAACCACCAACAACAATGAATGTGCAACAGCTCCACTTTTATCAAAATCACCAGTCTTTGGTAAAAATACTCTCACCAACGTCCAACTGTTAATTATCACAGAGCAGCTAATCGGCTGGTATGGAAATCTTCCCACTTTTATTCCTCCAGATGATATCTCACATATGGCTCCGTTTGTACCTCAAAAGAACATATGATATGGCATAGTGTGAACCTGTTTACAACTGTTACTTTCTTCAAAGAACAAGATGTCTCTCCACCAGTGAGTGATCCCCACCGTGAAAGTCCGCACTCAGCCTCCACCAGATTAGAAGAAAAACATGCTCACCAGATGCAGGTGCTGACCAATTTGACCAGCTACAAAGCGTTTTGTTGACCCAACTCTGAACTCTCACAGCAGTCTTCTATCAGCAGCTGGTCTCAAATTTCCTCATGGAAAGGGATAATAGAGAACATAGTGTAAACCTGTCACAGCACTAAAACGCTTCACACCCGGTGCTCATATGGGCACAAAGTCCCCACTCCAGACAACCCACTCCCTGTGTAATACACCACACAGTTATATTAGTCGCTCACCAGATATTCTGCTGATCCTACACAGACCAGCTACATTCGCTTTGGGGTGTCTATAGGGGTGGAGTTCTTGTTGGCAGCGTTATTCTGTGCCTATAACTGATATACAGCTCCCATAGCGTAAAACTGTTTTATTCAGCAATAAAAGATTAAAATCACACTCACATTTGGTAAAAAGTTATGCGCATATAAAAGAAACCTCCTGGACGTCCTGAGCCACCGCTCTGCTAGCGTCTTCCTGTCTGCCGCTTGAGGCCACGCCCTATCGGTTTCGTCAAATGACTCATCAGGGGCTTGCTGGCCAGCGGCAGACATTGGACGCTATAAGCTACACTGTATGCTAATTTCCTCCCAGAGCGGCTCCAACTCTCGCGAGATGTTTACTCCCTGCTGCCTAGCAACCTCGTAGGTCTGCCGTGCTGTCATCTGAACTGCAACTCTCACCAGATGTTTACTCTGTGTTGCCTAGCAACCCCGTAGGTCTGCCGTGCTGTCATTTAGCCTCCCTGCCACTAAGATAGATTTTCCCCGTACAGGGACCCCTTCTTCTCTATAACATTAATATAGATCTTACTGATCTTCCCCATTATGAATAAGGGATAATATTTAATAGGTGAATATATCGTATTCTACATAGTCAACCTGTCTCTTCACCCTTCTCCAATGTTATTACGTGACCAATCTGATAATAATTCATATGAACCTACAATGGTGTGTCCTAACCCTGCATTTTATTCTTATTATATTTAATTCTAATTACAGTGCATGTTCCACCTTTCTATACCAATGGTGCAACCTCCTACATGCTCTGTGACTACACATTAACGCATTCCTAGGGCTCTTAACCACCTTTCTTCATCTCTTGTGCTACCACCTCTATATCACTATACAACAATGTTAAATATACAAGAAATGGTCCGACACATCCCGTATGATGTTGGGTAGACCTACCCTCACAGGGCCCTGCCCCTCAATCCCACTCCCGTTAACCCCAATGATCGGGATGTGTCTAACCATCATCAACAATACCGTGTACCATTTTCTTTCCCTTTCGTGATTAAGGGAACGGGCGGGGGGGGGGGGGGGTTCTATATAACCATCTATCACCTTTGGTGCACCTACACTCAAATTATCTACATAACCATGCTACCTAATTTTCCTATTTTCTAAACACCTATCTGTGATTTCACTGCCTAATGTGCCAGTTACCTCAATCATCTGCTATAAAGCAGTTCAGATCGAGTTCTACATTGAGCCCATCGGGTACCATAGTTTTCATTGTATAGATCCATCTCGTCTCCATACGCGAGATTTCTCTGATTT
Source organism: Hyperolius riggenbachi (assembly GCF_040937935.1). Classification (NCBI taxonomy): domain Eukaryota; kingdom Metazoa; phylum Chordata; class Amphibia; order Anura; family Hyperoliidae; genus Hyperolius; species Hyperolius riggenbachi. The sequence goes on along the minus strand of NC_090657.1, from coordinate 116,335,702 downwards.
TATGGCACCCTCTCCACCTAGTGGTTAATTTTTGAATGGCACTAAACTTCATTAACGTTGAATCGCGGCCATGTTCTTCGGAGAAATGTCTGGATAAGCTATGATGTTTGAACCCCTTTTCAATATTTTTTATGTGTTCATTAATTCTTTCTCTCAATTTCCGTTTTGTTCGTCCGATATATTGTTTTCCACATGGACACCAAATGAGATATACCACGTGAAATGGAGAAAATTTTGAGTGATACTGCAACCTATAAAAGGCTGAGGGGAGATCCAACCAATCAATACAAGGAAGAACTGAGGATAATACTTAGAGAAGGTTTGGATAAAGAAATTCTGAAAGATACAGAATTCAAATACCTAATGATAGACGCACCCAGGATACCGGTCATGTATTCAAATCCAAAGATCCACAAGGACCCTAACAACCCACCAGGGAGATAGATGGTTATATAGAACCCCCCCCGTTCCCTTAATCACGAAAGGGAAAGAAAATGGTACACGGTATTGTTGATGATGGTTAGACACATCCCGATCATTGGGGTTAACGGGAGTGGGATTGAGGGGCAGGGCCCTGTGAGGGTAGGTCTACCCAACATCATACGGGATGTGTCGGACCATTTCTTGTATATTTAACATTGTTGTATAGTGATATAGAGGTGGTAGCACAAGAGATGAAGAAAGGTGGTTAAGAGCCCTAGGAATGCGTTAATGTGTAGTCACAGAGCATGTAGGAGGTTGCACCATTGGTATAGAAAGGTGGAACATGCACTGTAATTAGAATTAAATATAATAAGAATAAAATGCAGGGTTAGGACACACCATTGTAGGTTCATATGAATTATTATCAGATTGGTCACGTAATAACATTGGAGAAGGGTGAAGAGACAGGTTGACTATGTAGAATACGATATATTCACCTATTAAATATTATCCCTTATTCATAATGGGGAAGATCAGTAAGATCTATGTTAATGTTATAGAGAAGAAGGGGTCCCTGTACGGGGAAAATCTATCTTAGTGGCAGGGAGGCTAAATGACAGCACGGCAGACCTACGGGGTTGCTAGGCAACACAGAGTAAACATCTGGTGAGAGTTGCAGTTCAGATGACAGCACGGCAGACCTACGAGGTTGCTAGGCAGCAGGGAGTAAACATCTCGCGAGAGTTGGAGCCGCTCTGGGAGGAAATTAGCATACAGTGTAGCTTATAGCGTCCAATGTCTGCCGCTGGCCAGCAAGCCCCTGATGAGTCATTTGACGAAACCGGTAGGGCGTGGCCTCAAGCGGCAGACAGGAAGACGCTAGCAGAGCGGTGGCTCAGGACGTCCAGGAGGTTTCTTTTATATGCGCATAACTTTTTACCAAATGTGAGTGTGATTTTAATCTTTTATTGCTGAATAAAACAGTTTTACGCTATGGGAGCTGTGTATCAGTTATAGGCACAGAATAACGCTGCCAACAAGAACTCCACCCCTATAGACACCCCAAAGCGAATGTAGCTGGTCTGTGTAGGATCAGCAGAATATCTGGTGAGCGACTAATATAACTGTGTGGTGTATTACACAGGGAGTGGGTTGTCTGGAGTGGGGACTTTGTGCCCATATGAGCACCGGGTGTGAAGCGTTTTAGTGCTGTGACAGGTTTACACTATGTTCTCTATTATCCCTTTCCATGAGGAAATTTGAGACCAGCTGCTGATAGAAGACTGCTGTGAGAGTTCAGAGTTGGGTCAACAAAACGCTTTGTAGCTGGTCAAATTGGTCAGCACCTGCATCTGGTGAGCATGTTTTTCTTCTAATCTGGTGGAGGCTGAGTGCGGACTTTCACGGTGGGGATCACTCACTGGTGGAGAGACATCTTGTTCTTTGAAGAAAGTAACAGTTGTAAACAGGTTCACACTATGCCATATCATATGTTCTTTTGAGGTACAAACGGAGCCATATGTGAGATATCATCTGGAGGAATAAAAGTGGGAAGATTTCCATACCAGCCGATTAGCTGCTCTGTGATAATTAACAGTTGGACGTTGGTGAGAGTATTTTTACCAAAGACTGGTGATTTTGATAAAAGTGGAGCTGTTGCACATTCATTGTTGTTGGTGGTTACAGTACGTGGAGTGAGCGCTGTACGGACATTTTATCATAGTAACTTTTAGGGGGGAATGCTACCCTCAGCTGTATAGCGATCATCCTGTTCTGTTATATAATCTATATGTATATGTGTTTAGTTTTGACATTTTAGGTAGTGGCAACTGTGATAATTAAGGAGCGCCAATATCACCTTTTTTCTATATATCCATGTGTTAGAATGGCCCATTCAAAGTCCAGATCTAAATCCAATCAATAATCTGTGGCAAGATCTGAAAACTGCTGTTCACAAACGCTGTCCATTTAATCTGACTGAGCTGGAGCTGTTTTGCAAAGAAGAATGGGCAAGTATTTCATTCTCTAGATGTGCAAAGCTGGTAGAGACATACCCTAAAAGACTTGCAGCTGTAATTGCAGCAAAAGGTGGTTCTACAAAGTATTGACTCAGGGGGCTGAATAATTACGCACACCCCACTTTGCAGTTATTTATTTGTAAAAAATGTTTGGAATCATGTATGATTTTCGTTCCACTTCTCCTGTGTACACCACTTTGTATTGGACTTTCACGTGGAATTCCAATAAAATTGATTCATGTTTGTGGCAGTAATGTGACAAAATGTGGAAAACTTCTAGGGAGCCGAATACTTTTGAAAGCCACTGTATAGTTAATATTGAAATTTGTGCAGCGCTCAAACACTAGCAGTAACAATATTGCATATTAAAGTCCACTTAAGTCCATAACCAGGAGTATGACATTTCCTTCAATAATTTCTCAGCAGTTTAAGATTCAATCCACATAGTGACAATACAAATATGCTCACCGACGTTAGTGACTGAATGAATGACAGATCAGCAAATAGGCTTTAACAACAGATTCCACTGCGATCTCGCTTGTTCCACGATGCCCGGTCACTCTCAGAAAAGACATAAGATCGGAGAAACATAGCGTAATACCGCCAGGGGTTCTGGCCCTTCTATTCACACCTCCTAGTGATCACCGTGTCACAAATCCACGCTACGTGCCTCCACCAGCATGCCGTAAACAAAATATGAGCTCACCAGATATATATGCTGACATTCCACAGACCAGCTTTCAGCGTTTCCAAATCTGAAAAAATGTGTGCCGCATGCGTTCGCGGACCACACTGGTCCGGAATGCATGCAGTGTGAACATCAGACAGTGCATTCTATGCACTTTTTGATGTTATGCGTGTCTGCCTCCTGCACGCGTTGCCGAAATCTGGACGCCAACACGTGCAATGTGAACGGGGCCTTAAGCTTACAGGTCTTTAGTTTCCTGGTACTGATTTTTTTTCCTTTCTTGACTAAGGGAAAATAAAGCATGAGCTGTATTCCAGTCATTGTGAACTGACCAATTTGAAAGAGAATCACTGTATAAAGTGGCTAGATGCCTTATCTATCTCCTTGGAAGGCTTTTTGGAAGCACTCACATCCCTGAGTGCTTCCAAAGAAGGGTGCATTTGTACTGTGCATGCCTGAGGCTGGACTTCTGAAGGCCACTGTACTACCCCTGCTCAAGAAACCCTCTCTCGACCCCTCGCTTCCCGAAACTGCTCTCACCAAAGTGATCAATGACCTTGCCTTAGCTAAAGCTGAAGGTAAATACTCCATTCTCCTCCTCCTTGACCTTTCAGCAGTAGATCATCCCCTACTTCTCCAGTCCATGGGCATTCACGATCTCGCCCTGACCTGGCTTTCATCCTACCTCTCCAACCGCTCCTTCACGACCGCCTTCAATGAGTCCTCGTCCACCCCCAACCACCTCTCGGTGGGAGTCCCCCAAGGCTCGGTCCTTGGCCCCCTACTGTTCACCCTATACACATCCTCCATTGGCAAGGTTATCTCCTCCATGGGTTTTAACTATCATCTGTATGCAGATGATACCCAGATCTACCTCCACACCCCTGACATATCCACCACTACCATGGACAAGGTCTCCTCCTGCCTATCAGCCATCTCCTCCTGGATGTCCGCTAGGTTCCTGAAACTAAATCTAGACAAAACGGAATTTATGATCTTCCCACCCCGGCCATCCATTAACCTCCCAGATGTGCATGTCACTGTTAACCACACTACCATTCGCCCTACCTCTCAAGCCCGCTGTCTGGGTGTCACCCTCGACTCCGCACTCTCCTTCACTCCCCACATCCAAAACCTCACAAAGTCCTGCAACTTCCACCTTCGTAACATCTGTAAGATTCCCCCTTTCTTGACCTCTGCCACCACCAAACTCCTCATCCATGCCCTTTTTCCTGCCTTGACTACTGCAATGCCCTTCTGTCTGGTCTCCCTATGACCCGAACAGCCCCACTGCAGTCCATCATGAATGCGGCAGCCAGAATTATCCACTGCTCCCATCGCTCCACCACCTATCCGTTCACTCCGCCCTTCCAATGAACTTCGCCTAACCGCCCCCCGCATCACCCAGTCCCATGCACGCCTCCAGGACTTCTCATGAGCTGCTCCAACACTATGTAACTCCCTACCTCCACCCATTACGGCAGCCCCCTCCTTCAACATCTTCAAGAAAGCCCTCAAAACTCACCTTTTCACTCTGACCTACTACCCCTCACAAGTGCTGTAAACCCACAGCTGAACTCTGGTCCCCTATCTTTCGTGTCCTTACCTCTCCCTCTAGATTGTAAGCCGTTGGGCAGGGTCCTCCTCCTTTTGTGTCCTACCTGATCATGCACCTCCATTACTGTGAACCCATGCTATGCATCTGAGTGAACCTAACCTGCCTAATCTCCATGCTCCCCTCCAGTGACTAAGCATTACCTTGTACTCCTACTGTGCTGCATGATCTGGTCTTTCTTGTATTCAGGTATTGTCATTTTGCTGTATGTCACCCCTAAATATTGTCTGTAACCTAAACTAATGTTCAGCGCTGTGTAATATGTTGGCGCTTTATAAATACAATAAATAATAATAATAAAGTACTCAGGTACAGAACCATTTCTGAAGCCTTCTGAGAAATCTACAAGAGGTATTCAACCTGGAGGTCAAATAACTTCAATGTGGTGACAGCAGTAGAACATGTGCACACAGAGATAACCGGTTAGGCTCTATAGGATACAGAGCCTTTCGTATATATATACATTTTTTCCTAGCATCATGGTTGCTTTAAATTTGGCGTGCACACCTTCCTGTGTTAGGTAATTTTTGCTGAATGAGGAAGACTAGGAACAATAAAATATACAGTATTCTCCCATTAATTTTTTTCCACCCAGGTGGCATAAATCAGTAGCCCGGTCGGGCGCAACCGGGGGAATGCAGGGCTGACACAACTCTCCTTGAAGCATAGGCGAAGGATGAGAAGGCGAGCCGATGACAGCAGAGTGCTTTCCACAATTGGCAGGGTGGAGTACCCGGCTAAAAGAGCCTGGGGAGAAAACTGTATATAGCTTGTGACTTTTCAATCTTAATGAGTCATTTAGTTCAGTAGGGATTTTTGCGTATATGGCATCCTGCCACCAGAGTTATTTGGCGCACAGTAAGTTGAATGACGGGGTGAGGTGATTGAATACTATTCCCCCTACGAGTCGTCTTAACTCGGAGGGAGATGTAATTCGTGGTCTGGCAATTGCAGGATTCCCAAATTGCCCAGTGTGCGCTTCGCAGCTCGAGGCAGGCTCCAAAAGGCCCTGCTAAGGGATTTTTGCATACTTTTATTGTCGAACACGTCAAATTCTCAGATATTTTTGGGATTTCTTGTATGCGCTGCATGTTTATGATCTACCATAGATTTACAGTATAATGATGCTTAAAATTATTACTTACAATGATGCTTAAAGTGAACAGTGCACATATTTCTCTATCTTGGTAGATAATTCAATATTATTACTCGTATATTCCGGCGTATAAGACGACTGGGTGTATAAGACGACCCCCCAACTTTTTCAGTTAAAATATAGAGTTTGTGATATACTCACCGTATAAGACTACCTCTCTTCCAACGTACACCAAATTAAAAAAAATCATATACTGGTGCTGTACTGTATGTGGTACCCAGTATATAACAGTATATAGTCAATTGACTGGTTGGATTGGTCAACTCTCCCTCTCCCTAAGTGGATTGGTCAGCTCTACTTGTCTACCTGTTTATCAGAGCAGTATGGAAGAATAGATTGTGTTGTGCCCATAAAACATGCCTCTTTCACCCTTCTGGCCCGCCCTTGTATCCTATTTACCTCTATCTCTGCCTCTCAGATCTCTCACATGTGCGCCTGCGCCGCTTCACTACAGTCCTCAGCAGCGAGATCTGAGAGGCGGTAACAGGATAGGGGGTATGACCCAGCATCAATGATACCCGGCGTATAAGACGACCCCCAACTTTTTAGAAGATTTTCAAGGGTTAAAAAGTAGTCTTATACGCAGGAATATACAGGTATTATAATAGAGGAAAGAAAGAGAAAGACATGTCGGCACTGCAGTATTCCTTTAAATCCATAGTGAGGCACATCATACACAGCACACATAAAAGAGGTTGTGGCGGTGGGTGCTGGGCACTGTTAGCCTGACCTAGACCTTAGCTTCAAGGGCTGCTCTGAACCTTCATTGAAGCGCATATCCGCACGAAACGCCCATCAGGCTAACAGTGCCCAGCACCCACATCGCTTCAAGCACTGGTATGTTTCACAACAACCACTTTTATGTGTACTGTGTATGATGTGCCTCACTGTGGATTAAAAAGAATATTGCAGTGCCAACATTTATTTCTCATTCTTTCCTCTATGCAGTCCTGTCGTTGTGGTCAGAGCATGCAGCTACACCACAGTGAGTGAAGCAAAGCAGGTAATTTCCCTGAAGCGGACTCTATTAGCTCATAGTGTGAAGCAAGCCTTAGGACCTGAGCGTCTGTGCATTTTTTAACAACATCAATGTTACAGACTACAGGTAATGGAGTTTAAACAGCACACCCTTGGTATATGCTATTATTCTTATTGAAAGTACCCCCTTTGTAATCCATAGAATATATGAAAAGGGCTGGTAGTTATTGAATTATATGTGTTTATTGGTGAAAAGTCGACATTTTGGGACCCACAAGTCCCTTCCTCAGAGCAAAACAGATCTGTCAATTACATCAATATTACATCAAGCCTATACATTTGCCAGCAAGCTGGGTCTCAAGTCTGGCGGCTGCTGGACTAGTCACATTGCTTACTGACGAGTGTATAGGCTTGCTGCCTGGACTAATGTCCCACTGACTTAACTGACAGAACTGTTTTGCTCTGAGGAAGTGACCTGCGCGTCTCAAAATATCGGCTATGTGTCTGCATCAGAAAACATGTATAATTTGGGATGATACAGCCTTTTTCATGTTTTATTATAAACTGATATGTATTGCTGTAAAATTTACTGAAGAGTGCAAGTGTGCTCAGGCTTTTCGGCAAATGTATTTATTTATTTCAAAGAAAATACAGGACTTCTCACAGGCCTCTCCTTGCCTCTTAAATTCTCCTTTAAAACATTCTCCAAACCTTGTAACCTTCAAGTGCACCCTTGAAAACGCACCTTTTCAGACAAGTTTAGAATATAACCTAGGCCATTCCACCTTCAACCTGTTGCCCAACTGTATATATTTAAAAACAAAGCATCCCTGGATGAAAACCTTATGTATTGCCCCTCCTCTTGTTTCCTCCCTATCCCTTTAGATTGTAAACTCACAAGGGCAGGGTAATCTCATTTTGTATCTTAAAAGTTGTACATTTTGAAAATCACTATACACTGACATTTCATACTAACAATTATATTGTCTACTACTTACCATATATATATTATACAGTATAATGTCTGTATTTTTAAATTTATCAATGCCTGCATTTTTCCGTATCCATGTTTGTTTCTCATTTTGTACAGCACTAAGGAAGATGATGGTTTTATATAAATCATTAATAATTTTTTTTCTTTCAGATAAAGCCACAAACCCTTGTAATCGTCAGGAAGACTGGGAATACATCATCAGCTTCTGTGATCAAATTAATAAAGAGCTTGAGGGGTAGGCAGAGCAAAGATTGTTATTCGGTTGGAGGTTATAGAGATGGTCAATAAGATTATAATTCTGGTTTGCATGTAAATGTATGGCAAATTGTATATAGCTTGAAAATGGGCCACCCAGAATCTGCAGAACAGGAAGTGTGATTGGCTCAATTCCAAGCTGCTTACAATTTGTTTTTGTTTTTTTGTTTTTTTTTTAAGTTTCTTTATTCAGATTTTTTTTAATTACATATACATAGAGAACAGTATAATAAAGTGTTAGCAGTATAGTACAGTATAAATTAATAGTGATCTGTACATTACAAAATACATACCCAGATATAAGTATACTACAACTATAAATACACTACACGATACATACATACACATACGACTATGGTAGGGTTTAGATTGTGAGCTCCTCTGAGGGACAGTTAGTAACAAGACTATATTCTCTGTGCAGCGCTGCGTAAGATGTTGGCACTATATAAATACTAAAATTATAATAAGTATACATATACATCTGATATAAATATAACACGGGAATTGCTCATCAGCTTCTACACAGCTACTGTCAAATCCATCTTTTGCGCCACCCTTATTCTTTGGCATGCAGGGGCGGCCGCAAGCGATGAATACAGAATTATCAGCACGGCTGAAAAGATCACAGGGTTGCCCATGCCACCTTTGGATCTCCTCCACACTACCAGAATGAGGTTGAGGGCCACCAAGATCTCAAATGACAGCTCCCATCCAGGCAGTCACTTTTTTGAACTGCTCCCATCAAGTTGACGTTTCAGAGCCATCCACTCTAAGCCATGCGCAGGAGCATGTTCTTCCCTCAGGCTGTACTCCTGCTAAACTCTAGCCCCCCCCCCCCCCCCCCCCCCTGCCAAGTTGCAGCACTCTAGTCCCATGAGTAGCATCTCTTCACCGGACGCCCACCACGAACTGTCTGTATACTTGTGTGGAACTCTGTTCCACTCCCTAGTCTTGTCTATACACTCTTCTCTGAAAATGTTGCCATGTTTGTATTATGTTGTCATATATTGTCATTGCCATGTCTATCCTATGTACTGTCTTGTACTGCCATTGCCATTTGCGCCACAGCCAGGCGTACTTGGCGAATAAAGTTGATACTGTTCTATAAGATCACTGACCCATATAGACAAATAACAGTCTGAATAAGAAGTGGGCACCTAAGAGTCAGTACACCGCAAAGCCCACCGCATACCCAGGCCAGATATAGGGCCTAGTGTGTATAGGCATGTAACAATGACGAAAGTCCATATGGGCTTATGACGGTCTTGGTATGGAGTAGGCTCCCAAGAGCCAATACTGCTTACATACCCGCCGCACACACAGTCCAATTATCAAGTATAGACTACACAGACATAATAGTATGTTTACAATTTGAATTCAAAGTGCATGAAAGCCAAAATTGGGATGGGATGGTAATGCAGTTTGTAGAAAAAATTGTCAAAATGTACCGACCTTCTTTTCCTATTTTATTTTTTTGCACTAAGAAGGCCACTTGATAATAACATGTTTAAGTTGTTGAAAAATTCTTATTAGAGTCTTCGACTCTGGTGGAAGCATTTCCTAGTCACTTTTCTTGTCTTGCGGCTTTGCTATTTTTGAGGGTTAGACTTCTTTCTCTTTGACATCATTAGATACAAAGGGATTTGTGGGAAAAAAATCATGGGGATACAAAAAATGTTTTGTATTGAAAGTACAAAAAAAATCGCAATCGCTGATGCCATCATTTTGTGCGCGATTATTTTTAGTGCCTCCCGGCGCTTGCCTGCGCATTGCATTCTTTTGTAAAGCGCTTAGCACTTTTGCAGAGCGTTTTGTTGCGCTAGGAAGTGAACTCTTTGACCTTGAAAATACGGTAATAAATACAATGTATTTATTCTTAAAAGCACTTGGGATATCGCCATACTAAGCGCTTTTTCAAGAGTTTCGCAATTTCCTTATACCTTCCATTATAGGCAAATTGCCCTAAAAATGGTTCAGGCAGCACTTTACTGAGCGGATCGTAATCGAACCGCTCAGATGTGAACACTCTCATAGGGAATCATTGCACAAGCGCTTTTAGGGCGATTTTAAAAATCACCGGTGAATAAAAAAATCCTGAAAGTGCCCTTCGTGTGAACAAGCCCTTAAAAATGTTTTCAGCGGGTAAAATCCCCATTAGAAAATCAAAATCCATTGAACAGAAATTGAGTATCCCCTCTCAAGCTACATTCAAACACACTGTTGCTGTCCCACTTAATAATCGTTATTTGACTTTTAGGGCAACCAGTTTTTGAACAAGTGTTGTAGAGATACCCTGCTAAGCTATAGCCAAGCAGTGTGTACTGTTCTATGTAGAGTGGATGAATGAATGATTGAGTGACTTTCTACAGCGCAGGGGACAAAAGAGCCGTGACAGATTAATAAACAATATTTTGGTTCAGCTGCACACTCACTAGATTCTCTGCAGAGATAGCCAAAAATGATTTTCCTGTGCAAGGTTTATCTAGCATGTGTAGAAGATATTACCTTCCCCATTGATAGTAAAAAACAAAAATTGAATATGATTCTATGATATAAGTACCATATTTTTAGACAATAAGATGCTCCTGATACACCTAGGGTTAGAGGGGGAAAAACGGGGAAAATATACTAAACCTGGTGTGTCCATGGTGTAGGAGTGTCTTGCGGGTTTTCTCCCCCCCCAATAATTATTCCCCTTTGTACATTTTTTATCCTCCTCTGTTCCCTTGCGTCCCACCTCTGTCCCCCATGTGTCGTCCTCTATCCCCCTTGTGTTGTCCTCTATCCCCCTTGTGTCGTCCTCTATCCCCCTTGTGTCCTCCTCTATCCCCCTTGTGTCCTCCTCTGTCCCCCTTGTGTCCTCCTCTGTCCCCCTTTTGTCCTCCTCTGTCCCCCTTTTGTCCTCCTCTGTCCCCCTTTTGTCCTCCTTTGTCCCTCTTGTGTCCTTCTCTGTCCCTCTTGTGTCGTCCTCTGTCCACATTGTGTCCTCCTCAATCCCCCTTTGTGTCCTCCTCTCCTCTATCCCCCTTGTGACGTCCTCCGTGCCCCTTTGTGTCCTATGTCCTCCTCCATGCCCCTTTGTGTACACCATTGTCCCTCTTTTATCACCCTTTGTGTCCCCCTGTGTCCACCATTGCCCCCCCATCCCTGTGTTCTCCACTGTGCCCTTTCTGTTCTAGGTGAGCAGTGAGGGAGAGGAAACATCTCTGATCACTGCAGGTGCCCTCAGGTCAGGTCAGACATGCGTTTGGCTTTTGATGCTAATTACTTTCCAGGAGGGGAGCGAAGTAGGATGTGGGGGAGACAAATGAGAACACAAGGACGGTGCAGGGGGTCCCCAACATCACAGTGGGTTGTATCGGCAGGCATTTAGTAAGTCGGGGCTCCCTGTATTCAGACTTTAAGACGCAAATACATGTTCTCCCCACGTTTGGGGGAGAAAAAGTGCGTTTTATAGTACGAAAAATGCAGTAGATACAAAATTCTATTGCTCATATCTTGGGAATCTCTGTGTAGCTTTCAGGATTTTTTTTTTCTTCAGTCTGCTACACAGCTCCCCTTCCTTGTTATAGTGGATCAAGGACTTCTGTCAGGTCACTCTCTAGGGTTTTACCTTCTCATATGCCCTGGACTCCTTGTGAGTGATAGAGGGAGAGGAGGCCAAAAGGGATAAACTGGTGACCTCCCAAAGAGGGGTGGGGTTTAGGAGGGGGTTGTTATTGGAAACAGGGAAGATGCACACTTTTGGGTACAGGAAAGAAGGTTTCTTTGTTTACTCTTAGGCCCCGTTTACACTTGCGTTTTGCCATGCAAACGGACCAGATCCTGATCGGATCAGGACCTGATCCGGATCGGAACCGGATCCGGTCCGTTTGCATCAGGCATGCATCAGGCTGCCATCCGGTTCCGTGGGCAAAAAATAGCGAAATTTAAAGAAAAAAATGTTGTGGTCAGCAGAAGGTGCACCTGTAGAATCAGGTTCCTCCGCTGTAGGCCTCACCTCCACCTCCGACATTCTGCCAAACAGCTCCAGCACATCTGTTACTGCTGCTCCACTCCAGACATGCTTGGCCCATGTGTCCCCATCCGAAATGGCCGCTTGGATACGCATAGGAAGTGGGGTAGAACATCAGGTGTTTGCAGGCAGTGTGTTTTGTGCCTTCCGTTTCCCATTGGTTTCTGTGTTCTGGATGGTGCTGTCAGGCTCAGGTCCGGCTCCGGTCCGGGTGCGTGGGCCGGAGATCCGGACCCAAAAAATAGCGCATGTTGGAAAAGTGTCCGGAGTCCGGATCCGGTCCGGCTCCGTACTGTACGGAACGTACGTATGTGAACGTCCGCATAGCCTTTGCTTTGCTATGCGGAACGTACGTTCCGTTTGTACAGCATACGGTCCGGATCCGATCAGGCGGATCCGGACAGGGAACGCTAATGTGAACCGGGCCTTAGAAGACAGGTACACTGAAAGTGTTTTAAGACTTAATTCACAAACACTTTTTACCGAACACAGTTGGCTTCCTCAGGTACAAAATTGCCAATTTATAGAACCAAGGGACTGAAAATTACTAACCCAGTTTACCTAATCACATTAGGTAGACAACTTCTGAGAACTTATCACAGATGCAGAGCAAAGAAAATTCTTTAGACAAGGGATAACAGTCAAAGATAAAACTACTAGTGCATTGCTCTGGCTTGCCTCATTCAGAAGGCATGGAAGCAGGACTTGAGATCAGAGTGGAAAAAAGTACAGTTATTTCAGGATATAATTAAGACAATTTCTAATCATGGTGTATTGAGATTGAGCTTGGTTAACTCTTGAGGCTGCATTGTCCCATTTCAGTCACAGTATTGCACTTATAATTCAAAATTCATGTTCGGTAATTTTTCTTGTAAATCATGTCGTTTAGGTTTTTGAGTGCTACCGGTATTACAAATTTAACATTTTGTTTCAGGTTGCAGCCAGTTATACATTTCCAGATCCAACCATAAGTGCAAACTATAAACAGTGCCTATTTTCTAGCCTAGAATCTGTACTCACGGTTCAGTATAGACAACCCAAGAACTACATTTTGTTCATTATTTTCCACACTAGGGATGAGCATAACATTTGACAAAATATCAAATGTTGGATTAACAAATACAGAATTCCTTGGGCTTGCAAGGATTTATATGTTTGGAAGCTGCTAGTTAAATAACCAGTAGCAAATTCTAGTAGCAAAGTAGCAAAAAAGGCTGCCTTAAGTTTTTATTTTGTCAATTTAGGAATGAACCTGTTCAGAGGTCCGATAACATTTACATGCAAAGGATACTCAAGTTGCTCTTTTAACCTAATTTAGAACTAAAAATATGCTTCAGCTTGTCTATGAAATGTGAGCTTGTAGCACTGAATAAATGGGGGATGAGTGTCTTCAGCACTAAAAAGATGGTTTTGGTTGCAAACATTACATTTGCAAAGCGCTTTTGAAATTATTAGCTTAAAGAGAACCTGAGGCAGTGTGGCAGGGGGGCAGATGGGACACAGAGGCATGTTCCCTGCCTCTGTCCCCCCAACCCCTCCCCATGCCGCTCTCTGCCCCCCCCCACCTCCACGCTATAACCCCCTAAAATTAGCGACAACGATTGTCGCTATTCCCGAGGGTAATGGGAGGAGAGAGATTCCCTGCACAAAAAACGCCCACTGGGGGCGTTCCTGCAGGCTTTCCCCAGCTGCCATAGGGCAGCTCTCTCCCCCTGGCCATGCTTCCTGCTGACCCCCCCCCCCCCCCCTCATCCCGCCTCCCTGCACGCTGAGAGATAATCTCTTCTTCCAGCGTCGTGGCCCCAGAGGTCATGAAAGTGAAAGCTAAGCGATGCAGGCCAACGGAGCAGCAGGGATGACGGCTACCTGATCCACCCAGCCCCCTGGATTAGGTAGCATAGTTTTTTTTTTTTTTTTTTTTTTAATTTTATGTGCCCACCTCAGGCTCTCTTTGAACCAGCCATTAAACTGTAAGTAGAGATTTCTTTTTTTTTTCTTTTTTTTTAAAGGAAAAGAGAGTGTGTAATGAGGTAAAGAAGAAGAGATACGCAAAAGAGATATAATAAAAATCTTCTTATCTTGTCAGTGTGGTGATGAAAACTGCCTCATGCAGCATGGGAGGAATCATATTTACTACTGGCATGCAGAGCTTGCTGTAAAGAGCTAGTTTTATTCCCTTAGTTGAAGACACGCCCCTTTTTTCTGATATAGATACCAAAGTTTATCCAGATCAATTAGAGCCCTGGTTCACACTAAAATTGCTGCAAAAAAATATTTTGCAGCAATTCTGTTTGTGATTGTTGTTCAGGGTGCGATTCTCATTCACAGCAGTTGTAAATGCAATCACGGCAAAACTTTGCCCCGATTTTCAGTATGAAACAGACTGGTTTCTGCTATTTCACTGTTCTCCACTAGGCTGCTATGCCTGATTCTGTGTCTCGCATTTTCTTCAGTATTATACTACTGATATTTACCGGGTAAGTCCAAATATCTCAGCACTCATACCTCCTACACTCTCCAAATGTTAAGGGTAGGGAGGGGACCCCCTGAACTACGTGTGTGTGCATGTGCGAGCTTGTGTGTGTGTGTGTGGGGGGGGGGGCTCTGAATGACAAAGTTAATATGGGGTGTCAAAAGTTTACTCTAGATTATCCACTCCTACTCCCAGAATTAGTTAAATATAGTAGATCTGAGGTAAAACAAAAACACAAGAAAAACATTCCCAAAAACTTTTTGTGGCTTAAATTTACTTTTTTATGACCTCAGTAAAGCTCATTAAAGAGAACCCGAGGTTGTAAGAATCCTATTAGCACACAGAGGCTGGGTCTGCATATAATGCCCAGCCTCTGTTGCTATACTGTTTCCGTCCAGCCCCCCCCCCCCCCCCCCGCGCTCTGCTGTCCCCCATAAATCACACAGCCGTGCTAGCGACACGCAGCGTGTCAATTGCAGGCTGTTTACATCTGCACAGTCACTCTCGCCGCTCCCCGCCTGCGTCCCTTCCCTCCAATCAGAGGGGAGGGAAGGGACACAGGCGGGGAGCGGCGACATAGAGGGGGTGGGAGAGCTGCACTGAATGGCACTGCATATGTAAACAGCCGGCTAGCGATGTCGCTAACACGGCGGTGTGATTTATGGGGGACAGCAGAGCGCAGGGGGGGCCTGGGGGGAAACATTATAGCAAGGAAAAAAGAAGCAGTCCTAGAAGCTCAACTGTTATAATATGTAAAGCTAGGGAGTCAACCAGTCCACACCCTGATCCCTCAAGGTGCAACAATCCACAGCAATAGAAGAAAAAGACTGGATAAATGCAATCATAGCACTATTTTATTGCACCATAGTGACAAAACAACACAATGTTTCGGCCAGCAGGCCTTTATCAAGTGTTCACACGACGTTTCGGCCAGCAGGCAGGCCTGCTGGCCGAAACGTTGTGTTGTTTTGTCACTATGGTGCAATAAAATAGTGCTTTCATTGCATTTATCCAGGTAGAGACCCAGTTTTTTTTCTTGTATTGCTGGGAAACATTATAGCAACAGAGGCTGGGCATTATATGCAGACCCAGCCTCTGGGTAATAGGATTCTTACAAGCCACCTCGGGTTCAGTTTAAAGCTTTTGTTTGGAATGGTTCTCTGTCCTTTCAGGTATTCCAGATTTCCCCATCATCTCATATCTCAGGATATGACACAGTGATAAGAACACTAGGCAAATCTAGAGGGACATTTTGGCTATGTTCACATTACAAATCGCAAGCGCTGACCGCTTTTGTGCACAATTTTTTAAAGCGATTCCTGGCGTTTTCTGAGCGTTGGGCGATTTTGTGTAAGCGATTTTCTAAGCACTTTTGATTAGTGAATGATATTTTACTTCCTGACGTAAGTCAGGATGTAAACTCTTTGACCCGGTATGTATTTACTCTTAAAAGCGCTCGGGAAATCACTATACAAAGCGCCTTTTCAAGCACATAGCGATTTCCCTACACCTTCCATCGAGCCAAAGTGCTCAGCAAATGGTACAGGCAGAGCTTTTGGTAGCGGATCGTAATCAAACTGCTCATATGTGAACACTCTCATAGGGAATCATTGCACAAGCGCTTTTAGGGCGATTTCTAAAATCGCCAGCGCTTAAAAAAAAGACAAACGCTCAGTGTGAACAAGCCCTTAAAGAGACTCTGAAGCCAATTTAAAAACGGCTTTTTACCTTTTATTTATGTTAGGCATGTTTGCCCGTGTTAAAACGTCGCTAACCCGCGGAAGAACAAGGATTTTTACCCCAAAAATCCCTGGGGCACATTGTGGGGAACGCTTCCCTGAGAGGCATAGCTTTTGGCTGCAGCTCTGCCTCTACCCGCGACCATCAGCGCGGATCGCCACCTCTCCCCGCCCCTCTCAGTCTTCCTTCACTGAGAGGGGCGGGGGAGAGGCGGCGATCAGCGCTGTTTGGTGCACATGGAGGCAGAGCTACAGCCGACAGCTCTGCCTCCCTGGGCAGCAAAATCCACAACCAAGAAAGTCGTGGATTTTGCACAGGGGATTTGGGGGTAAAAAATCCTCGTTCTGCCGTGGGATAGCAGTGTTTTAACAGGGGCAAACATGCCTAACATAAATAAAAGGTAAAAAGCCGTTTTTTAAGTGCCTTCAGTGTCTCTTTAATGTTCGTGTCAAACAACACAGAACCACTTATAGATACTGTGCAGGATTTAATTAAAACTATTTTGTAATAATACTATGCTATTATATTTTAGACTGGTCCCACTGAAAGCTGTACTGTTATTTTTCTATTTCTGGTTTTACATTTTAAATATACTTTATATACATCCTTTTGAGATTGATTGACATGTCATGTTGGCAGCCCACAGATTGCTGTCAGCCTTTTGGCTCACAAGATCCAGTCTCCACAAGAATGGGAAGCTTTGCAGGCACTCACAGTGAGTACATGTTTACACTTTTGAGTACAGTAACTATTATCTTTGTCAGAATATGATTGGTCAGTAGCCAATACATTACAAGATAAGAAGTCTGAGATAAATAATGAGGCACAATGTTATGGTGTTTATATTTCCTGCGTTACTTCATGGCATAGCAATGTTCATGCTTTTCTGTAATTTCACTCTAAATTGTTTATTTCTGTCTAGTGTGATCTACAGCACCTTGGAGTCGTACATGTAAAAAAGGCGCTTGGAGAAAAGTTGAATATCGGTAAAATTACCAATATTCTACTACTTAATTATGATAGTAAAATATCAGTAATCTTTATCAATATTTAACTATAACCTAAGCCTACTCTCACACAGAACCCTCCCTCTACCGATGCCTAACTCTTAACCCTTCCTTTACCAATATGCAACCCTTAACCTCCACCCCTCACCCCCCACCAACTCCTTACCCTTAACCCCTCTTCTACCTATGCCTAACCCCTAAATCCCCCAGTGGTGCCTGACCCTTAACCCCCAGAGTTCTCCCCAGAAGTTTTTTCCAGGTGGGTGGCATGAAAAAGTAGCTGGATGGGGTGCGATGGGAGAATGTGGGCCAGTGCTTCTTTGCACAGTGCTGCTTACAGCATAGGAGGGGGATGAGGGGGCAAGCTGATGACAGCCGGGTGTTCACCAAAATTAGCCGGGTGGAGCACCTGGCTAAACGAGCCTAAGAAGAACACTGACCCCCCTGGAGGCAGCTAATCCTTAACCACCCTCCCCTGGTGGCGCCTAGCCCTTAACTACCCTCCCCTGCCATATACCTTAACATTTCCACCCAATGTCACTAGTGTTGGCTTTTATAATGGCCCCCTGTGGCAGCACTCTTCTTTTCAAGGGGCCTACGGCACCCTTTTTTTCCGGCTATAGCCTTATTGTTGGCACAATCTCCCCGACAACAAAAGATACAGAAGACCAGCATAACTTGGGATCTAAGCCATGTGGGAGTAAACGCTGTAATTTTGTGCAGTAACATTAACCAATCAGTCATTAATGTGTCACACGTGTGGCAGGGACTTTTAACATCATAGGTTTATACCACTGCTCTTCCAGCAATGGGGTGATACTTACACTATGCAGTAAATGTGACAGTGGGGGTTTGGGGAAACAACTCAGACACTACAGAAATGGGAATATAAAAGCTGTAAGGATGGCCTTCAGTGTTATGGTTTTGAAAGGTAGCATTGAATCTGTACAGTACCTTAAAATGTTTACGATAACCATCTTGTTGGACAAGCAGGACTTAATGTTGACCTTACCATCTCAAATAACTATCAAATGTTTTTATAATTCTGTCTACATTGCACCCAATTTCTACTTTATCCATCCTTATAATTCATGTAAACCCTTTGTTTCCCTTTTCTCTGCTCATTCAAAACGTGTTCTCATGTTATGTCATAGTTTGAATCTGCTTGTAGATCTGTCAAAGGGAATACCTTCTAAAAGTAATCCTTCAAGGAACTACTGTTAGTGCAAATAAAAACAGTATTACACGCAGTACCCAACTTTTTGCTTCTGCGCCCCACAAACATACTGGTAGATTTGGCCATGAATGACAGTAGTGATATTCGTATGATTATGGTAAGGATATTTAGATTGCGAGGAGGGTCAGTTAGCTTCTTGAATTGTTCAGTATACTCTCTAGAGCAGCTTAGAAAATGTCAGAATATGAATGATAACTCAAAAACTTTTCTTTTTTTCATGGTTAGTGGTTGGCTGAAGCCATTTACTTTCAAACAACATTGTTGATTTGGCCTAATAACATGCACACAACTTGACACAAATGGGTTTTAATGACTATTAAAGGTAACCATCTTTAGCCGTGATTTGTTTGCTTGTAGTGTAATTAGTGGGTGTGTATAAAAAAAAATGAGTTTCTAGACAGACCCTTGCATCTTTGATCCAGTGTTGCACTGATGTTTTTTGGATTCTAAATCATGGGTAAAACAAAAGAAATGTCAAAGGATCTGCGGGAAAAGATTGTTGAACTCTGAAAAACAGGAAAAAGATATAACAAAGTATCCAAGGAATTGCGAATGCCAATCAGCAGTATTCAAACTCTAATTAAGAAGTGGAAAATTATGGGTTGTGTCAAAACCAAACTACGCTCAGGTAGACCAACTGAAGTTTCAGCCACAACTGCCAGAAAAATTGTTTGGGACGCAAGGAAAAACCCACACAGAACTTCAGGTGATGTACAGGACTCTGAAAAAATGTGGTGTGGCAGTTGCAAGATGCACAATAAGGATGTACTTGAAGAACGATGGGCTTGCATGGTCAAGTTGCCAAAAGAAAGCTATTACTACACAAATGCCACAAAGTATCCCACTTACAATATGCCAAACAGCACAGAGCCAAGCCTTAAACCTTCTGTCACAAAGTCATTTGGAGTGGTGAGATTAAAATTGAACTTTTTGACCATAACCAAAAACACAACATTTGTAGAGGAGTCAACAAGGCCTGTGATGAAAGGTATGCCATTCCTTTTGTGAAACGCGGTGAATTGCTGATATTTTTGAGATGTGTAAGCTACAAAGGCACAGGAAATTTGGTCAGAACTGATGGCAATATGAATGCAGTAAGGTAACAAAAAATACTAAAGTATCTCAGATAGATCAAATTAGCCCTGTCGAGAAACGAACTAATTTGTTGGTGTTGTAGCTGAATGCAATATAATTTTTATATATACAGAGAGACTGTATAGCCAGTACCCCTCCCCAAAAGTTTATTTTTTATTTGGCGTGAAAATGTCCGGGAACTACAAGAACATGTGCCAAGCAGATATGGAAAGTCTTTGTGAAGCGAAGGGCATTGACATCCTCCGCAAGACAAAACAGGACCTGATAGTAGACTTGTACAGATGGGATAGCCCGCAACTGCGGGTGCTGGATGTGTCAACTGAGGAGGACACTGGCTCATCTAACTCAAGTCGAGGGGAACCAGAGACTGAAGACCCTATGCGTACAGAGGTTGAGCATCCTGAGGTCCCTGCTACAACGGCTATGCAGGAGACTGTCAGTATGGTCCTCAGTCTCAGAGCTTCTCCAAGTACTCGCCCAGAACCGGCCAGTACTGGACTGTCCATTTGTGCTTTTGTAATGCAGCAGGCATTACAAAAGCTGATGGACACTGACCTGGAAAAGTACCTGCAGTACATGGCGGAGCAGAAGCGGGAAGAACACCAAGCCACTGCCGCAGAATGGTAAGCTGCTGCTACAGAATGGGAGCGCCAACGACAGCATGAACTGAACATGGCCAAGGTGCAACAGGCCAGCCGGAGTTCATCGCCCAGCCTCCCTGCTGAAGGAGCCGCATCACCTGTAAGTGCAAAATTTAAATTTTCTACTATTGAAAAAGACACTGACATTGACTTGTTCTTGCGATCTTTTGAAAATGCATGCCATCAGTATCGTCTGTCCCAAGACCAGTGGGACAGACATCTGACGCCTTTGCTGCTCTACAAAGCGCTTGATGCTTTCGCAGAATCACCTGCGGAAAAAGATAATGATTATGCCGCTATAAAAGATGCTAACATTACTAAACATCCGCTGATGTCAGAAGCCTATCGCAAAAGGTTCAGGTTCTAGCAGAAAAAAATCTATGGACTCTTATCGAGATGTGGTCAGCAGTTTACTCACCACACTCCGCCAGTGGACTCTAGGCCTCACCAAAGGGTCTTGTGATGTCCTGGAGGACTTAATAGTGTGAGGGTTTCATTAATATACTTTAGATTATAGTTATACTTATTTATAGATTCTTCTTAGTCTAAGCAGACAGGTTCTCTTAGATTTAATACAGTAAAAAAAAGGCTGAAATGATTCCTCTCTTCACAGTAACTGGTGGGGCAATAGAAACTAGATAAGAGGAACTAATGATTCTAAAGTTTATTCTTCTCTCTCTATCTTGCTTAAATTAGCTGACCAAAACTAGATAGTAAGGGACTTGGGACTTGTCAGATAGATAAGTGTGTTTCTGCAGTCTAGCAAAATTATTAGCTGACCGGTATGGAAAATCAGAAATAGACACCAATCACCTCATATCAATAGTCATTAACTAACATGATTCAGTAATTCTGAGAGTATAAGAACTGAGCTGACAATAAACGTTTTTCAGAGAACATCTGAAAACCTTGAGCGTGTTCCTGGTGTTGTGTGTTGTTCTTTCAAAGGGCCTAACAATTGGGAATCTGTTAGCCAACGTACCCACCGAGGTGCTTGGCCTCACCCCAAACTTTATATTACAAGTCTTAAAAAACGTCACATTATTTGGCGCCATCGAACTGAGGGACGTTCAACAATATCCACTTGGATCTCTGAGGTGTGGGATAAAGGCCAACAGCTGCCGGTCGGGAGATCCGTCAACTTGGTAAGAATCGCTTGACTTAGCTCCTATATATCTCAGTCTCCTTTTTCTCACAGCCTCCCGAGGTCCGGGTGAGTATATTAATTGCCACGTACAAACTGAACCTTGGCTAACTGGATGTATCTGTCATGCATGTTTGTTTCTGTGTACTTTTAGCATTATATCTGGGGTTTATTATAAGCTATTCTGCCCATACAGGTTTAAATCCAAATAGTGCTGTTTTACTATTATTTGCAGTGGTTGCATTTCTGTTTATGATTGTCTTTAGAAGCAGGCTGTAAAGTGTTAAGACAGTAGTAAATAGGTTGCTGACTTTAATATATAATTGATTACTACTTGATTATATTAGCTGTCCAGCTAAAAGGAGTTATTAGGCAAAAGAAAAAAAAGAGTTTCACTTACCTGGGGCTTCTACCAGCCCCATGCAGCCATCCTGTGCTGTCGTGGTCACTCACTGTTGCTCTTATCCCCCTCCGTCAGCTAGTTTAGTTTTTGCCGACTTTGGGGTTGGCAGGCCACATTGTGTACTTTTTTACGCATTCCCGCGGGTGCAGGAACATTAACACATACGTTTTTACAGGTTAGTGGTTCAATGCGTTACAATTTACGCATTGAACCACTAACCCATAAAAATGTATGTGTTAATGTTTCTGCACCAGTGGGCATGCGTAAAAATGTACGCAATGCGGCCCGCCGACCCTGAGGTCGGCAAAAACTAAACTAGCTGACGGAGGGGGACCAGAGCAGCAGTGAGTGACTACGACAGCACAGGATGGCTGCATGGGGCTGGATTTTTTTTTTTGCCTGATAACTCCTTTAAGTTAGTTTAGTCTGTGGCTTTTTCTATTTTGAAGGCAGTAGAAAGTGGCTTTGATGTAAATTTTAGACCAAAATATGTCAATAATATAAGACTGTATAAAACGCTCCATAGCAGTGTTTTTAAAACACCTATCTTGTCTGCCTTGGAGCTTTCTGTTTCAGTTCAGTCTATACTAGTTAATGATTAACAGGCCTGGAGAGAATATACCTCTCATTACAGGCCTGTAATAACGGTAACAGCCAGATCAAGGGTCCCAGATCTGTTTGTTCCCTCTCTGTGTAAAAAGCTTTTATGCTAACACAGAAGTTAACTATTAGTAGACTGAACTGACAGATCTCTTAGGCATTTGTTAACAATATATAATTTTTTTGGTCTAAACCTATTGCAAGTAAAAGGCTAGGTAAAGTTGTTTTAGTGGGCATCCGAGAGTTAACATTTGCTAGTTAGAATAAGGGTGTCAGGAGGTTTAGCTTGTGTATTGTAGTAAGTGGTTGGCCAACTCGTGATACAAAGTGCACTTTAAAAGTAGTAAGTGTGTAAGCTAAGATGGGAAATAATGTACTCACCCCTCTTGGCTCGAATCAAGCAGGTCTTGATTCTAAACCTCCTGGTAAGACAGCTGTTGAGTGGATGACAGACACTCATGGTACGTGGGCTACTGCCTCGTTTAAAGATATTTGCAAGAAAGTTAAAATGCCAGATGGTGGGAGGTTAGATTATGATTTCTGGAAGGATTTCTTAGCTAGACATCAGAAATGGTTAAAAAAGAAACAGTTAATTACTCAAATTAAGTTGTGGATGACAGAATCTCAGAAAAAGCCAGAGCAGGTTGCAGAATGTTTCTATGCTGGACAGTATAGATATGCCCCTAGTAAGATATTGCCAGCTGGGTGGCCAGATGAAAGCATAATAGACGACTTGGACAATAGAATTGAAGATAGCACAGGCACTATGATGGCTTTGTTAGATTTGTTTGAGGAAAGAGGTAGTGGAAGTACTGCAGCGACATCTACTGGTGTTACTACTGCAAAAAGGGAAAGTGAACCACAATTGCCTTTAGTAGAATCAGTAAAACGGCAGATAAACTTTTTATTAAAGAAACATAAGCATTTGAAGGAAAGAACATTAGAGTGGATGGAAGAATACGTTAGAACGTCAGCAGAAGGGAGGAGGTTATTAACCAACATGCATAATGCTGGCACCACAGGTTCTTCTAAATACCAGAGATGGTTTTCTATTTATAGAAGACTGCTACAACAGGTAAACAAGGAAAGAAGGAAACATAGTGGGGAAGATGAAACAGATTTAGAAACCGAGTTTGAGGATTCTTTAAATTTAAGCCCTACAGAAAGTGCATATGTAACTAATTCAGTGCTACAGGATGTACCACCTCCTTTTACAACCCCTTTTACTCCCTTATTGGCTAAAGAGGTTGAGAAAATATATCCTGACTTTAAGTCAGGTGTCCAACCTTTCTATCCAATGAGGAGCCAAACAGTTACAGAAGGAGGAGGAGATATTGTAAGGTATAAAATAGAGTGGCTCCAACCTTGGAGCCGCACAGAACAGTTGTCCTTAGCCAAAAGCGTACCTTGCCCGACGTTTAAGCAGGATTCGTAAAAGCGGTAGAAACCATACAAACAAATTATGATGCCACTTTGTTAGATCTAGAACAGATGCTGAAAGTAGCCCACTCATCAGCAGTAGACCCAATAATAGCTGCCTATACACCCACTGATGATAAAAATACAAAGAAGGAAGGTGAGGAGTTTATAAAATATCTCTGTGAGGAATGGCTTAAAGGTAAGTTGAGCAAATCTTGGAACCACGCCACCGGCCTGACACAAGTGATGAGAATGCCTTAACTTTCTGGTATAGGGTTAAAAAGGCTTTTGAGGATGCTGAGTACGCTGAGAATAGTGAGAGGGATGTGGCCCAGTTAAAAACTACCTATTTGAATGGGTTAAGGAGGGATTACAGGGAGGCCCTACACTACAAGTAGGCCTGAGGCTAAGGAGTTGAAAGAGGAACTCCTACTACCAGTTATAAGGGGGTTAGATGGCAAATTCAAGAAAAGAGAAAAGGTCCCAGTCACCACAGTTATGCTCATACAGGAACTACCTGAAGGGCAAGGCAGAGGGGCCTTCAGAGGTAAGTATTCAGGGAGAGGCAGGGGTAGAAGTGGTCGTGGCAGAGGCTATGTCCCCATGAGTGAGAGAAAATGCTACCGCTGTGGTAAGAAGGGTCACATGGCCTGGGGATGCACTCAAGACATTGCAGAGAGAGCCTAGTGCTAAAAAAAAAAAGCTACAGCACCTGGTTCAGCAAAGGCTACGTACACACTTGACAACTCAGAATAGGAAATCGGCCAACCTGTATCCACTTACTCTTTGCATCACCTCAAAAGTTCGAAGGAAGCTATTGTAAAATTGTGGTTTGAGGAAGCACCATTTTCTCACTTTGATTGCCTGGTGGATACAGGGGCCAGTAAATCTATTTTAAAGGCATCAGAAGTACCCCCTTATTTACTCACGACTAAAGAAAACATTGGTATTGGAGTAGGAGGGAAGCAAATAAAACTAAAGGAGACCAAGGTTATGCCAATGCGTGTTGGGGATCAAATTGAAATTGTAACATCTGTATTGTTGTCCGACACATCACCAGAAAATTTATTGGGTGCAGACATCTTGAGCAAAATACAGGCTAGCATAGATTACACACCAGATGGTATTAAGGTAACTTCCCTGTTGGACACATGTTTTAAACCTTATGTCTGCTTTTATTCAGTTTCCAGGAACAGAACCGCAAGGTGGTGACACACCATTGGCCCCTGAGTTGGAGGCAGTCCCCTCCCACTTGTGGGCCAAAGGGAAATTTGATGTAGGGAAACTTATGTTCCACCTGTTACAATCAAACTGAAATCTGGTGCAGTACTACCACGAGTTCCCCAATATCCTCTAAGCCCTGAACAAGACGATGGGATCAGACCACAAATTGCTGAGTATGTCAAAGCTGGTGTTTTGGTGCAAATGTCATCTCCTTCCACAACTCCTATTTACCCTATTCTTCAAAGAAAAAACAGGAAATGGCCCGCCCACATACACATTTATACATGATCTGCGGGCTGTAAACAAAATCATAGATGCAGATGTACCGATTGTTCCAAACCCTTACACAATCTTGAGTCAAATACCTCCAAGCTCCACGCACTTCAGTGTCGTGGATTTGGCCAACGCCTTCTTTTCAGTAAAGCTCCACCCAGGGTGTTGGAAACTGTTTAGTTTCACTTTTGATGGAGCATCTTACTGCTGGCCAACTTTGCCTCAAGGTGGGGTAAGTAATCCCTCGTTGTACAATCAAGCTCTGCATCAGGTACTTCAAGGGTTAAGGAGTAAGTATGACAGCACCCAGCTTCTCCAGTATGCGGATGATTTACTGATCTGTTGTGACTCTGAATCAATTTGCAGGGAAGAAACTGTCAGTTTGTTGTGCTATCTGGCAAAAACCGGTAACAAGGTGCCAAAAGACAAGTTACAATATTGTTTACCACGTGCAAGATTTCTTGGTCATTGCATTTTGCAGGGAGCAAAGCACCTAACAGACAGGGGTGTCCAATGTCAAAAACTATCCCTTGCCAACATCTGTCAGAAAGTTGAGAAAATTTCTGGGTCTAGTAAGTTACTGCAGGGATTGGATTCCCAATGCATCTCAGCTGATGACACCATTATATGAGAGCATCTCCAGGGAACCGTTTGTAATCACTGAAGCAGGTAAAGCATCTTTTGAGGCCTTAAAACAAGCCATAGTCTCAGCACCCATGCTAGGGTTGCCTGACTACAAGAAATAATTTTTCCTTTTCTGCCATGAGAGCAAAGGACATGCAACAGGAGTACTTACTCAATTGCATGGCTCTAAGCAGAGGCCTGTGGCCTATTTTTTAGCCAAACTTGATCCAGTGATTCAAGGGTCCCCTGGATGTGTCAGGAGTGTGGCAGCTTGTGCCCTCATGCTTACTAAGTCGGCTGACTTAGTACTAGGACATACTCTCAATCTGTTGACGCCACACAGTGTACTTGGAATCCTAAACAGGGTACAAACTAAACATTTGTCAATGGCAAGGTTAACAAAATATGAGGGTGCATTACTTGCATCAGAAAACCTAAAATTAAAAAGATGTAACACTCTTAATCCAGCTACACTTTTACCAGATGAGGAAACTGAACAGATAGAGGAACATGATTGCCTGGAGTTAATGGACATGGAGACTAGAGGTTTGGATAACGTCCAAGATACACCCTTGCAAAATCCAGATTTTGAATTCTTTGTTGATGGTTCTATGTACTACAATGAGGATGGTAAGCCACCAGTGGCTATGCTGTTGTAACACTTGAGGAAACCGTGGTGCAGAAATCTTTATCTCCACAGAAATCAGCACAAGAGGCAGAGCTTCATGCTCTCATTGAGGCTTGTACTCTGGCCACAGGTAAGACTGCTAATGTCTACACAGACAGCAGGTATGGGTTTGCCATATCACATGACTACGGTCTGATTTGGAGGTCCAGGAACTTTAGGACGGCTGCAGGTAAACCAATTAAAAATGCTGATCTAGTAAGTAATTTGTGTGAGGCTCTCCAGTTGCCAACCAGGGTAGCCATATTGAAAGTACAAGCACACACTAAAGATCAGTCAAAAGAAGCCAAAGGTAATCGCAGAGCAGGCGCTGCTGCCAAAGCAGCAGCCCTTACTCCCCTGTCCAAAGTTGACCTTTTCAATGTCTCAGAGATTCCACCCGTTCCAGTGGATGTGGAGATATTAAAAAACTTTACAGATGCAGGAGGCAACCAGTCACAATGCTGCATGGAGCAGTAAGGGGGCACAGCAAGAAGAAGGTGGAGGGCAGGATCTTTGTACTGTCTTTCCAGATCAGTATATCCAATGATGGCTGCTCTAACACATGGTCCAACACACATGGGTAAAAACAATATGGTTGCTCTGGTAGGCAAACACTGAATAGCACCTGGGTTCAGCTCTGTTGCTGCCCGAGTCACAGCAAATTGTGAGATCTGCATGCGACATAATATTGGACAAGTAATGAAGGTATGACCAAGGCATATGCCTAGGCCAGAGTACCCGTTTCAAAGGTTACAAATTGATTTCATACAGCTCCCAAAGGTGGGAGTGTATGAATATGCACTGGTTTGTGTTGATGTCTTTTCAGGTTGGCCCGAGTGTTGGACTGTGGCCAAAGCAAACGCTAAAACAGTTGCAAAGAAACTGCTGTCTGAGGTAATATGCAGATATTCACTGCCAAAAGTGATTGACAGTGATCAAGGTTCTCATTTCACAGGACAGGTGGTACAGGAAATAATGCAGGCCATGGGTATCAAACAGGCTTTCCATACACCCTACCATCCAAGAAGCAGTGGGAAAGTAGAAAGATTAAATTGTACAATTAAAACAAAGTTAGGCAAAATGTGTGAGGATACAGGACAGCCATAGACAGAATGTTTGCCTGTTGTCTTGTACAGTATTAGAACTGCCCAAATGACCCACAGACTTGGGTTAAGCCCGTATGAAATTCTGTTTGGGCAGGTACCACACACAAAAATATATCTACCTCAGCAGCTGCAATCATTTCATTCAAACCTAGCAGAATATGTAATTGCCCTACAGAACCATCTAGCTGAGACTCATAAAAGCATTTATCGTTGCATTCCAGTACCAAACTGTATACAGGACTCACATAAGCTTATCCCAGGAGATTATGTTGTGGTGAAGCGGTTTAACAGAATATCTTTGGAAGCCAGATATCACAAGCCTTACCAAGTTCTCCTTGTGACAGCTACTGCAGTAAAACTTGAGGGATTCACTACCTGGATTCACGTCAGTCATTGTAAGAAAGTGACCAAAACCAAAGATGGTTAATCTGACAGGATTGTGTATTGTGCTGTTTGCATATCTTGTCAATATGTTCCAGGCTCAAGATTCCTTTTGGGAAGAACCTAATCTGTACATGACGTTGCAAAGGAGAGTGGCATTAGCTGAAAATAAGACAAAATATTGGGTATGTGGTATGAGGCCAAAAGATTCAAAGGGGTTTCCATTAATAGCCATTCCCATAACTTATAAAGCATTAAGTAAAGAAGAAATTATAGGAAAGAACCACACTGCAGATAGGGCCAGAGCTGTCTGGAGAACCCCTGTGTTAAAACCAATGCCTAATTCAAAGCCCACTATATGTATGGATATAGACAGATCTTTAGAGAAGCCACTAGTATCCCTAGGTAGACTGCACAAATCATTGTAACGATTGGTGTCAGCACACAGAGAGTATCTGATTATTGATGATCTGCAGAATCACCAAGAATACAGATGAATACCTGATTATGGGTGATCTGCAAAATCACCAATAATACAAGTATGACTAACCTCTGGACACCTAAAGAGTGTAAGTGCTTGGTGCAACTGTAAGGCTATCTCCAGTGGAGTGGGAGACACAGATACCACTGCAGCCAGTGACCACCTGAGGGGCAGGTGGCCCCTGACTGTGCAGGGACTATCTCTTTAAGCGGATAGAGATAATATAGAAACCAATGATTCCCTGATGGATTGGGAATCAGACTGTACTGCAGCCAGTAGACTCCTAAGAGTAGAGGCTACTGGCCGGACTGCAGGAAGGACTCTCTGAGGAGCAGGAAGTCCTTGCAGCTAACTGACACCTGGTGGACTAGTGTCACGGGTAATACAGACACACTGTTCACTCGAGGGATGAGTGACAGTCAGAAGGGTCAGACAGGCCAGGTCAGCAACACACGAGCAGATAAGGTACAGTAACAGAAGCTGATTCGGTAACCGGGTACTGGCAAGGTTGGCAACTGGTAGACAGATAGGCAGAGGTACCGAATCAGAAAGCAAGAGAGAGGTCAACAGAGCCAAAGGTCATAACAGATATCCGTATCGCACAATACTAGTATGGGGTGTTTTCCTTGGTCTCAACACCCGGGAACTAGTCTAGATAATAACAGGTAACACAGTTCCTAATCTTAGGTGTGAGGTCCTTGGTCTCAACACCCCGGAACTAGTCTAGATAATAACAGGTAAAACAGTTCCTAATCTTAGGAGTGAGGTATTTGGTCTCAACACCCCGGAACTAGTCTAGATAATAACAGAGGTAACACAGTTCCTAATCTTAGGTGTGAGGTCCTTGGTCTCAACACCCTGGAACTAGTCTAGATAATAACAATACAATAATACAAAAGAGTACAAGCGGATTCTGGCTAAGTGTGAATTCCCAGCTCCGGCTGGTTCTAACACACTGTAAGATCTGACTGGTCTGAGTGCTCACACGTAAGCATTCGCAACGGCAGACAACCAGCAACTGACAGGCAAGATCTATATATACTACAGCGCTCTGCAGCGCCGCCCCCAGCCACTCAACCAATCAGGAGTTCCGCTACGATCAGCTGATTGTCCTGATCGGCTGATACCTCTCCTGCTAGCATAAAGGTCCTGTCTTCTGGCGCGCGCAGCTCTCCATCTGTGTGCACTAGAAGGCCCAGACAAACCAGACACATGTTGCTGTGTGCGGAAACCGCCGGTCTGAACGCGGAGACAGCTGCCCCGCCGCCAGACCGCGCGGCGGCTTCTCCGCTATTCATTACAATCATATTGTAATAATGCTACTTCTATCTTTTCTATGCTCTGGAAAATGTAACTATCAGTGATATAGGCAGGGCTGTGGAGTCGGTACAAAAATCTTCCAACTCCGACTCCTCAGTTTATGAAACCATGACTCCGACTCCCGGTACCCAAAATAGCTCAGACTCCGACTCCTCGACTCCGACTCCTTAGTCTAATACTTAACAGGGCTGTGGATTTTGTACAAAAATCATCCGACTCCTGACTCCGACTCCTCAGTTTATGAAATCAACGACTTTAACTCCGACTCCGGGTGCCCAAAATTGCCCCTACTCCTCGACTCCAACTCAGACTCCACAGCCCTGGATATAGGTACTGATGCACGGTCCCTAGGCATAGCTTTACTTATGCTCCTAGGAGGTAACACTGGTTATATGAATTTTACCCTCAGATCAAGGTGTAAATAAAACTTTTTTTAATTGTACTGTATTAGACGCTATCCGGATTCCAGAGTGTGCAAATTTATTAGGAATACAGCTTGCAATGATAGGAGCAGGAGCACATACTAATGTATCAAGGGAAATGTTTTCATGAGGTATAATTTCATTACAACCACCCTATTACTTCGTGTGTGGGCGATGGGCTTATGCCTGGCTACCAAGAGGTAGCTTTGGTCAATGTACTGTAGCTACCCTAATACAAGGATTAGCAGTTGTAGAAGAGAAGGCTGTAACTGCAAAGAAATCTATATAAAAGGAATCTGTTTACCGCAAATGACTATGCATGGGCATTTTTCCCAACATTGACAGGCTGGGGAATGGAAATGATGGTAAGATTAAATAACTACTCTGGACTAATTGACCATATGTTTAATGAGACAATTGCTGCAGTCACTGCTAACACAGTTGAAATAGCCCAAGTACGTAAATTAGCCCTGAAAGAAAAATTGGCTTTAGATTACATACTAGCGGCCCAGGGGGGGGTGTGCATGGTAATAGATGAGGACTGTTGCTCATGGATCGATGACAATGGCGATATTGTTTATAATCACCTACAGAAGGTAAAGGCGTTGCAAGTGTGGCGTAGGGAAATAGGCAATGAGGGATGGAATCCTTTTAAAGGTACAAACATAGGAAACTTATTTGGTTCAATTGGAGGGTACTTTAAACAAATTGTCGCCTATCTGGTGATGTTCCTACTTACTTATTTGATGTTTTACCTTTCCTATAGGTTCATTATGTGTTTCATTAGCAGGTGTGCTCGCACATCTGAAGCTCACATCTACTTAGTTCAGCGAAGAAACTCCTATGATGAAATATCCACTCAGGAGTATGAAAATTGAGTGACAGCTTCGGTCTAAATATCAATTCCTGTACCTGAATGCCTATTGGCTATCCTCGAAAGTTGTGTTAGACAAGTTCCAGGGTAAAATAGGGTACTTAGCGACAAGTCGCTAGGTTTCTGATAAGACCTAGGTAGCTTAGTCAGAAGTCTATGTTAAGAAGCCTTGATTACATTCTGTAACATTTGTTTTTAAATTATTGTTTATAATTGATTTATTAATTTGTGTTGCCATCATATGGCCAAAAGGAGAGAAATGTGAGGGTTTCATTAATATACTTTAGATTGTAGTTATACTTAGTTATAGATTCTTCTTAGACTAAGCAGACAGGTTCTCTTAGATTTCTAATACAGTAAGAAAAAGGCTGAAATTATTCCTCTCTTCACAGTAACTGGTGGGGTACTAGAAACTATATAAGGGGAACTAATGATTCTAAAGTTTATTCTTCACTCTCTATCTTGCTTAAATTAGCTGACCGAAATTAGATAGTGAGGGACTTAGGACATGTCAGATAGATAAGTGTGTTTCTGAAGTCTTTAGCAAAATTATTAGCTGACACGTATGGAAAATCAGAAATAGACAAAAATCACCTCATATCAATAATCATTAACTAACATGATTCAGTACTTCTGAGAGTATAAGAACTAAGCTGACAATAAACATTTTTCAGAGAACATCTGAAAACCTTGAGCGTGTTCCTGGTGTCATGTGTTCTTTCAAAGGGCCTAACAATTGGGAGTCCGTTAGCCAACGTACCCACCGAGGTGCTGGCCTCACCCCAAACTTTATATTACAGGTCTTAAAAAAAACTTCACAATAGTCCTAGAACAGTTTCTGAACATTTGCCCTGCTGATATACGACATTTTGTGCTGAAACGGAAGCCTAAGTCAGCCACTGGCGCTGCTGACCTCGCTGAAACCTTTGTAACTACCCGGGTGCCTGACACGCAGAACTGCACCATTTAGCTGGAGAGGAGGTCAGCCCAATACCCTGGCAGACTCTCTTGCCCCTGTGAGCCGTCCGCCACAGAGGCCACCCAGCGCAGTTGCTGCGCCAGGCCTGCAGCACCTGAGGGGGTCACCTGTCACTACTGCCGCATGCCCGGACACGAGTTTCCCCAGAAAGGACATATTTCCACAACCTTAAAGGGACACTTAAGTAAAAAAAAAAAATGAGTTTTACTCACCTGGGGCTTCCAATAGCCCCCTGCAGCTGTCCTGTGCCCTTGCAGTCTCCCTCCGATCCTCCTGGCCCCGCCGGCAGCCACTTCCTGTTTCTGTGACAGGAGCTGACAGGCTGGGGACGTGAGTGATTCTTCGCGTTCCTGGCCACAATAGCGCCATCTGTGCTGCTATAGCATGTATCATATACCATATAGCAGCATAGAGGGTGCTAATGTGTCTGGGAACGCGAAGAATCACTCGCGTCCCCAGCCTGTCAGCTCCTGTCACCGAAACAGGAAGTGGCTACCGGCGGGGCCAGGAGGATCGGAAGGAGACGGCGAGGGCACCGGACAGCTGCAGGGGGCTATTGGAGGCCCTAGGTGAGTAAAATTCATTTTTTTTGTTTGTCTTAAGTGTCCCTTTAAGTATTTTATTCCCTTATTTTTATTTTCCATACTGTGCTATTGTCTCTATAATTGTTGATTTTAACGATTTTCTGTATATATTATTTATATTGCATTTATAATAAACGACGCTAACTTCATTTATTTGTTTGGCTACACCTATTATTCAGCAACACAAAACTGAATCTAGCTTCTGAAGAGTCGCTACTATTGTTGATAGCTAGATAAACTAGGGTGTGTTTAACCGTTTTATTTGCAGGTCTAGAATCAGCCAGTCACTGGGTTCCTCTGTCCCATTACACACTATTTCAGGGTATAACTGCCACCACGGCAGTTATACCTAGTGTTGGGCGAACACCTAGATGTTCGGGTTCGCGAACGTTCGCCGAACATCGCCGCGATGTTCGGGTGTTCGCGCCGAACTCCGAACATAATGGAAGTCAATGGGGACCCGAACTTTTGTGCTTTGTAAAGCTTCCTTACATGCTACATACCCCAAATTTGCAGGGTATGTGCACCTTGGAGTGGGTACAAGAGGAAAAAAAATATTTGAAAAAGAGCTTATAGTTTTTGAGAAAATTGATTGTAAAGTTTCAAAGGAAAAACTGTCTTTTAAATGCGGAAAATGTCATGTTTCTTTGCACAGGTTACATGCTTTTTGTCGCCATGCAGTCATAAATGTAATACAGAGAAGAGGTTACAGGAAAAGGGACCGGTAACCGTAACGCTAACCCAGCAGCAGCACACGTGATGGAACAGGAGGAGGGCGGCGCAGGAGGAGAAGGCCACGCTTTGAGACACAACCCAGGCCTGCATGAGGACAAGAAGCATGCGGATAGCAATGCTTTTTGCCGCCATGCAGTCATAAATGTAATAAAGATGAGAGGTTCAATAAACAGGGACCGGAAACGCTAACCCAGCAGCAGCACACGTGATGGAACAGGAGGAGGCGCAGGAGGAGAATGCCACGCTTTTTGAGACACAGCATCCCAGGCCTTGCATGAGGACAAATAGCGTGCGGATATAGCAATGCTTTTTGCCGCCATGCAGTCATAAATGTAATAAAGATGAGAGGTTCAATGAACAGGGACCGGAAACGCTAACCCAGCAGCAGCAGCAGCAGCACACGTGATGGAACAGGAGGAGGCGCAGGAGGAGAATGCCACGCTTTTTGAGACACAGCATCCCAGGCCTTGCATGAGGACAAATAGCGTGCGGATATAGCAATGCTTTTTGCCGCCATGCAGTCATAAATGTAATAAAGATGAGAGGTTCAATAAACAGGGACCGGAAACGCTAACCCAGCAGCAGCAGCAGATGTGATGGAACAGGAGGAGGCGCAGGAGGAGAATGCCACGCTTTTTGAGACACAACATCCCAGGCCTTGCATGAGGACAAATAGCGTGCAGATATAGCAATGCTTTTTGCCGCCATGCAGTCATAAATGTAATAAAGATGAGAGGTTCAATAAACACGGACCGGAAACGCTAACCCAGCAGCAGCAGCAGCAGCACACGTGAGGGAACAGGAGGAGCCGCAGGAGGAGAAGGCCACGCTTTTTGAGACACAACATCCCAGGCCTAGCATGAGGACAAATAGCGTGCGGATATAGCAATGCTTTTTGCCGCCATGCAGTCATAAATGTAATAAAGATGAGAGGTTCAATAAACAGGGACCGGAAACGCTAACCCAGCAGCAGCAGCACACGTGATGGAACAGGAGGAGGCGCAGGAGGAGAATGCCACGCTTTTTGAGACACAGCATCCCAGGCCTTGCATGAGGACAAATAGCATGCGGATATAGCAATGCTTTTTGCCGCCATGCAGTCATAAATGTAATAAAGATGAGAGGTTCAATAAACAGGGACCGGAAACGCTAACCCAGCAGCAGCAGCACACGTGAGGGAACAGGAGGAGCCGCAGGAGGAGAAGGCCACGCTTTTTGAGACACAACATCCCAGGCCTTGCATGAGGACAAATAGCGTGCGGATATAGCAATGCTTTTTGCCGCCATGCAGTCATAAATGTAATAAAGATGAGAGGTTCAATAAACAGGGACCGGAAACGCTAACCCATCACAGATGGTCATTGTTCATGTTACTTGGTTGGGGTCCAGGAGTGTTGCGTAGTCGTTTCCAATCCAGGATTGATTCATTTTAATTTGAGTCAGACGGTCTGCATTTTCTGTGGAGAGGCGGATACGCCGATCTGTGACGATGCCTCCGGCAGCACTGAAACAGCGTTCCGACATAACGCTGGCTGCCGGGCAAGCCAGCACCTCTATTGCGTACATTGCCAGTTCGTGCCAGGTGTCTAGCTTCGATACCCAATAGTTGAATGGTGCAGATGGATTGTTCAACACAGCTACGCCATCTGACATGTAGTCCTTGACCATCTTCTCCAGGCGATCGGTGTTGGAGGTGGATCTGCACGCTTGCTGTTCTGTGGGCTGCTGCTGCATGGGTGTCATAAAATTTTCCCACTCCAAGGACACTGCCGATACCATTCCCTTTTGGGCACTAGCTGCGGCTTGTGTTGTTTGCTGCCCTCCTGGTCGTCCTGGGTTTGCGGAAGTCAGTCTGTCAGCGTACAACTGGCTAGAGGAGGGGGAGGATGTCAATCTCCTCTCTAAAGTCTCCACAAGGGCCTGCTGGTATTCTTCCATTTTGACCTGTCTGACTCTTTCTTCAAGCAGTTTTGGAACATTGTGTTTGTACCGTGGATCCAGAAGGGTATAAACCCAGTAATTGGTGTTGTCTAGAATGCGCACAATGCGTGGGTCGCGTTCAATGCAGTCTAGCATGAATTGAGCCATGTGTGCCAGAGTCCTGCCAGAATCCTCATCATCCTCTTGTGAGCGTTGTGATAGTTGTTGTGATGCATCATAGTCGTCACCTTCTTCCTGGTCTGCTTCTGCTGACCATTCGCGCTGAATTGTGGAAGTCCAACGTGCACCGCTCTGGCCCTCGTCAGTGGTGGCAGGAAATTCCTGCTCCAACTCCAGCTGTTCCTCCTCCTCTTCTTCGTCATAGCTGCTGGGGCCAGCGTTTCCTGATGCGGATGGCCTGATGTTGGTACCATCACGCTGATCGTTTTCTCCTTCAGTTTCCCCAGTTGCATCATGACAGCTGTTTCCTTGATTTTCAACATTGACCTCTTCAGTAAACACAGCAGTGGTATGGTAATGCTGGCTGAAGAGTTGTCACTGCTCACAAGCAACGTGGATTGCTCAAAATTTTGGAGGACTTGGCAGAGGTCCAACATGTTGGCCCAATCGGATCCACAGAAGCTTGGCAGCTGTCCGGATGCGCCTCGGTACTGCGCCGTCATGTACTGGACCACTGCACTCTTTTGCTCGCAAAAGCGGGCTAGCATGTGCAGCGTAGAATTCGAGCGCGTAGGGACATCACACAGCAAGCGATGGTGGGGGAGATTGAAGCGCTCCTGCATCTTGGCGAGTGCCCCCGAAGCAGCACTGGAATTTCTGCAATGTTTGGCCACTCGTCGCACCTTCAACAGAAGATCGGCCACGCCTGGGTATGTCCTCAGGAACCACTGAACTACTAGGTTCATCACGTGCGCCAGGCAAGGGATGTGTGTCAGCTTAGCCAACCTTAAAGCGCGAATGAGATTACTCCCATTATCACACACAACCATGCCCGTTTTCAGGTCCAGCGGTGCCAGCCACAAATCCGTCTGTTCCTTTATTCCCCTCCAAATTTCCTCCCCTGTGTGCTGCTTATCCCCAAGGCAGATCAGCTTCAGCAACGCTTGCTGACGCATGCCAACAGCTGTGCTGCACTGCTTCCACGATCCTACTGCTGCTGGGTTAGTGTTTCCGGATGAGGTACAGCTTTGAGATGCGTTGGAGGAGAAGGAGTCAGAGAGGTAGGTGCTGCTGTTGTTATCCAGTGGGAGGGACGGCGGTGCAGCTGTTTGCGGTGTGGGCAACACCCGCGCCGTAGCGGGTGAGGAATCGCTGCCAGGCTCCACAAGGTTCACCCAGTGCGCGGTAAGGGAGATGTATCGACCCTGGCCGAACGCACTCGTCCAGGTGTCAGTGGTGAGGTGAACCTTGCAGGCAACGGCATTCTTCAAGCTTCGGGTTATTTTGCTGACCACGTGCTCAGGCAACTCAGGCACTGCAGAGCGCGCAAAGTGGTAGCGGCTGGGAACCACGTAACGTGAGATGGCCACTGACATCATGCCCTTGAAGCTGTTTGTCTCCACCACTCGATATGACAGCATTTCGCAGGCCAGAAGCTTGGCTATGCTGGCTGTTACTGCCACGGCCCGGGGGTCATTTGCTGGCAATTTCCTCTTGCGATCAAACATCTCCGAGACAGACAACTGAATCGTAGGGCTGCACACTGAAGGGCTGTTGGTTGTTGTGTTTGATGAACACTGGGAGACCTCAAGAGCACTACTCCGGAAAGTGACAGTGTCAGCGTCTGATGTTTGTGAATGTTGTGAACCACGCAATGGCTTGGCTACTGCTGCTGCTGAGGCGGGTCTGGTGGTGAGTCTGGTGACCCCAAGGGAGGCAGTGTTGCTGGTACCCTGTCCTGCCGCGTTTGCCCACAGAGTGGGATGTTTGGATAGCATGTGGCGGCTCATGCTGGTGGTGGAGAGGTTGTTAATACTTTTCCCCCTGCTCAGGCGGGTCTTGCACACCTTGCAAATCGCCATAGTACCATCCTCAGTGCAGTTTTCAAAGAAAGCCCAGACTTTGGAGCACCTGCCTTGCTGGCGATTTCTGTTTGCGCCTCTTTTGCCTCTCACTTGAACTTCCACGCTTGTGGTGCCTGAAATTGCGCGCCGCCTACCTTGTGGCACAAGGCGAACTCGTGCAGCAGTGGGTTCTTCAACAGACTCATCTGTGCTGCTGCTACGACGGCGATGTTCTCGTTCACAAACAAAATCTGGGTCTCTGTCCACATTGTCCATACCCTCCTCTTCCATCTCCTGAAACTCGTCATATGTCATTGTGGGGGGCCGCCGCCGTGGAGTAGAGCTCCCCAGAACAACCTCTGCGCAGCTCACTCCAACGTCGTCTTCCAGATCTTGTCGGCCGACCTCCTGCAATTGCAACCCCTCCTGCCCAACTTGCTCTGGGATTTGGGTTTCCGAGTCCTCCTCGGACTCGCCTTGTATTTCAGTGCGCGGTGCATTTCCCACAGTTAATGGTTGTGAATCCGGGCACAACATTTCTGGCTGTTCCTCCATTGACCTTTTAAAAGGTGGAAGTTTGTCGGGCTGGGAATAGCTCCTGCGAATACCCCATTGTGTCCTGAGGTAATTCATCGGACTGGTTATCTAGCAGTTGTGTGCGTGGTGTCGCTGCCGGTTGTGTCAGCTTTGTGCCCACTGGCTCCTTGTAACTGGCTGAGGACTCGGACCTCGTGCGTGATGTGCTGGTGCTGCTTAACCCACTGCTGGACGCTTGAGAGGTCATCCAAGTAATTATCTGGTCCTGTTCTTTTGGATTTGTGAGGGTTGTTGTCCTGGACAACATGGGCGGTATTGAGTGGGTTTTCTTGGGTGCTCTCCTGTGGCCTGTACGTGAACAGTCAGGGGAAACACCTCTTCCCTTGCCCCTCCCTCTTTCACCGGATTTCTTCCTCATTTCACTTATCCTTAAAGTACACGCTGACTGGCAGCAGTACAGTGGCAGTACAGAAATGCTATACAGTGGTGGGTGAGCGGTGTACCACTATTCCCAGCAGCGACACAGAGCACAATGCTATACAGTGGCGGGTGAGCGGTGTACCACTATTCCCAGCAGCGACACAGAGCACAATGCTATACAGTGGCGGGTGAGTGGTGTACTACTATTCCCAGCAGACACAGAGTGGCAGTAAACAGGATGCTATATAGTGTGGCTGAGCGAGGTACACAGAGTGGCAGTAAACAGAATGCTATATAGTGTGGCTGAGCGAGCGGTGTACTACTATTCCCAGCAGACACAGAGTGGCAGTAAACAGAATGCTATATAGTGTGGCTGAGCGAGGTACACAGAGTGGCAGTAAACAGAATGCTATATAGTGTGCCTGAGCGAGCGGTGTACTACTATTCCCAGCAGCGACACAATGACTGGGGGGACCCTGGCTAGCGTGGCTGGAGCGCGAACTACCCTGCCTGCCTACCCAAAGCTAAACCCACAGACAAATGGCGGAGATATGACGTGGTTCAGGTATTTATTTACCCGAACCACGTGACAGTTCGGCCAATCAGAGCGCGTTCGGGTCCGAACCACGTGACCCGTTTGATCAATCACAGCGCTAGCCGAACCATCAGGTGTTCGGCCGAACTCGAACATCACCCGAACAGGGTGATGTTCTGCAGAACCTGAACAGTGGCGAACACTGTTCGCCCAACACTAGTTATACCCTGAAATAGTGTGTAATGTGTATTACCGTAACTCACAAGCTCCCTTCTAGTCGGTCTGCTGCCCAAATCCCAGCAGTTTCTGCGCACTGATTGCAATCACAGATTGCATGGTCTGTGTGCTGAAACCGATTGGAAGGCATTGTGCGGTCTGGCCACTAGGGGGCTTGTGATACTGACAGGGTATGAAAACTTATGAGCACAATTGTATATCACGGTGTGAGCAAATATTTTCACTATTTGTGAAATGGCTTTGGCTATAGCTAGTTTTGGCATCTGTCTTACTAATCTATAATGAGGATAGCAATATTCTTTGGCTACATGCACGGAAAGGATTTACAAAAACAGCAAAACACAAGCAAACATGATGATAAAGGTAAAAATGAATAGACACCATGAGCAAAGCAGTGTACTCACAGTCTGTTGTGGTGCCACAGCTGACTAACCACTAATAAGACAGTGTTCAGGTGCATCAAGGAGAACAAGGAGTTTGACATCAGCATAATGGCAAATGGAAAATGTTAAACAAAAGAAAAGAAAATAATGTTAATCACAGCGCTATAGAGTCGGAGTCGAGTCTTTGGAGCAATTTGGGGTACTGAGTCGGTGGTTTCACAAACTGAGGAGTCTGAGTCGGAGGATTTTTTTTTGTACCGACTCCACAGCCCTGGTTAATCAACAGTTTGACACATATTAGAGTGCTGTAATATAGATACAACTATGGTAAGAGTCAGACACAGCTTGATTGTAGCACTCTGATCTGTACTGTACATGGTTACTTGGCATGGTCCAGTGCAAAATTAAGTTGTCATCTATCAAGTTATACCGTATTTTTTGGACCATAAGACGCTCAGGACCATAAGACGCACCTAGGTTTAGAGAACAAATATCATCTGAAAAAATATACTAAACCTGGTGCGTCCATTGTGCAGGGGAGCTTGTCCCTCCATCCTGTCTCTATCTAAACTACACTGCCCAGCTACACTAACCTCTGCTGCTCCCATCATCTACACTAATCCCTGCGTACACTTATTCCTGCATACACTAAACACTACAAGTGCAGGCCTTTATCACCTCTCCAGCCAGCGGGAGTCCTCCATCTGCTTCTTGGTGCTGCAGATCAGGAAAACTGCAGGCTGAGTTACGACCCACTTGGAGAGAGTTCCTGGCGGATGTTCGGAGGAGTATGCCCAGGAAGATTATGCCAATGAGCAGTATGCCGATATGCCAGGAGGAGTATGACCATATGTCAGGCGTATGCCCAGGAGGAGTATGCCCATATGCCAGGAGGAATATGCTCAGGAGAAGTATGTCAATATACCCAGGAGGAGTATGCCCATGTGCCCAGGAGGAGTATGCCCAGGGATGATGCTCATATGCCAGGAGGAGAATGCCCAGTGGATGATCAGGTGCACGAGTTTCCACAAACTGGAGAGAAGCAATGTCCCAGGGGATGTAGGCAGGTGGCTCAGAATAGAGTTATGTCCCCAGCCGGTGCAGTGTAGCACGATCAAACACTGCACTGGCATGCTCTGACTGCTGTCACTTCCTGGTCCTGGCCTGTGTGGCCATGCTGCCTGCTACTTCCTCTCCTGGATTAGCTTCTGGCCTGAAGTGTATGGGCATTGGCAGAGACGGGACATCTAATCCCGCAGCAGAGGTATCGTAGCCAATAGAAATTGAATCCATATGGGCATACTCCTCCTGGGCACTCACCCTTATGGCCCACCAGAACCTGTGGACACTCAACCTGCACCAACCTGAGAACTCCCGATGGCTGGAGAGGTGAGACTTTCGCTGAGCTCTGCACTTGGGGACTCTGTGGGGAGGCACGGCGCACATTCGGACCATAAGACACACTAACTTTCCACCCCCACTTTTGGGTAAGAAAAAAAGTGTGTCTTATGGTCCGAAAAATACAGCAACTGCTCTTCTTTTGCCTTTGTGAACCTATGTAGCCATCCACATAAATGGTTGTGCAATAATAGAAAATGCAGTGTAATTTTAGAGAGAAAGTTGCACCGGTAGGAAGTGATTACATTTTAAAAAACACACAAAGCAAACTGTTCATCAAATTATGGATTAAACCTCAGTTGGTGCTAGCACTATTAAAACCAGTATAGCTGCACTCAAGAGCTGAAGTTTATTGCAAAAATATGCTTTACTGTTTAATCAGATGAACAGACCCTCTAAAATAAGGGTATAGTTACATACATCTCAATACACAAAAAGACATAAGACCCCACCTAACACTAAGATCATGCCACCACTGCTGCTCTAATAAAGCGGGAGACACTAAATTCTCCAACATCAGTCCATCCTAGATGTTCACTGGAAGCAAATCCACAAGATCATAATACACTTGAAGTACCAGTACTGGTATCAAAATATATTAGTTCCAGTTGTCCTACAAAAAGATTGTGCACAATCAATACTTTTAAAAAATTGTTCAAAGAAGGGGATAAACATTCCAGCTATCATCAAATATGCCAAAAAAAAAAAACCCAGTTCTCTTCACAGTAAGTGGCAAATCCTAGAAATCCATTGACCATTGTCATTGGTGGTGGTTTATAATGCCCTTTTATGAATTAAAAAACATACGACCTGAGTGAAATAAATGTCCTTCTGGGTCAGTGATCTGCAAACTTAGCTCTCCCGCTGTTAAGAAACTAAAAGTCCCACAATGCATTTGCCTTTATGAATCATGACTGTGGCTGTCAGACTCCTGCAATGCATTGTGGGACTTGTAGTTCCTTAAAGCGGTATCGTCACCACAAAAATCAAATTTCAACAGCAACTGGTCTGAGTATATTAAGTGATAAAGATGCTAATCCTGCATTCAAAACTTGCAAAACATTTTCTGCTGTTATG
This sequence comes from Hyperolius riggenbachi, assembly GCF_040937935.1. Classification (NCBI taxonomy): domain Eukaryota; kingdom Metazoa; phylum Chordata; class Amphibia; order Anura; family Hyperoliidae; genus Hyperolius; species Hyperolius riggenbachi. The sequence continues at coordinate 116,293,600 of NC_090657.1, read as the reverse complement.
ATTTGGAGTTATCACATACTTAAGGAGCACTGGCCCTTTAGTAGTCGGTGCCAAAGAATTGCATGCTGGGGGTTCTTTTTATCTACAATGTATTCCTCCCCTTTCCTTTATTTCCCTGCTAGCTGCTTATCTGAAACCTAATCCCCTACTCACTTGTGTTTACAAGCAAGGCTGAGGTGACTCAGCGATTGGAGGAGACAAGAAAAAAAAGTAAAGGGCAGAAATGACATCACGAGTTAGCCTTAACTGTGGGCAAAAGACATGGCCCCCACCAGGAACAGAATTCTCGTCATTTACTATATAACATTCACTGAAATCAAAACGTGGACAGTAGAATACATGTGTTATGTAAGTAGATCAAGTATTTATCTACTTATATATGTGTTTTTTTCCCTGGCATGGTATGGCTGATCCTACTGCTTTAACAGCTGGAGAGCCAAGTTTGCAGATCACTGTTCTGGGTGATCTCAAACCACGTGCAACTCAGCGATAAAGCAAGGAGACTTCCATCAAACGTATCCTCCTGGGCAAGTTTACTCTTCTTAAACTTGCTGGCTGCGGCATTGACTTAGAGCAAGTGATTACATTTTACCCGCTGTAGCGAATGACAAAAAAGTGTTGTATATCTGTTACACGCTGCTCCAGCTTCACCATGGGTGCTGTGAATTAGACTTATAGCTTTCTCCCAGTGTTCTTACCATAATGTTTATTTTACAGGTCTTGGAGGCTTGCATGAAGAACTGTGGGAGGAGATTTCATAGTGAGGTTGGGAAATTTCGCTTCTTGAATGAGTTGATAAAGGTTGTATCACCAAAGGTGAGTTTTGGAAAACCTGCTGTGCTACAGGTATTATTAATGCTTTAAAGTACAACTATCGATTTAAAATGATTTTTAAACTGGGCTGGGGATGACAAGACAAGACAAATAACATTTATATCGCGCTTTTCTCCTGGCGGACTCAAAGCGCCAGAGCTGCAGCCACTAGGACGCGCTCTATAGGCAGTAGCAGTGTTAGGGAGACTTGCCTAAGGTCTCCTACAGAATAGGTGCTGGCTTACTGAACAGGCAGAGTCGAGATTCGAACCCTGGTCTCCTGTGCCAGAGGCAGAGCCCTTAACCATTACACCATCCAGCCACTGCTGGATGGCTTGTGTAAGTGTTCCTAAATACTAGGAGGTACCAAGGTATCGGTAATCTTACTATATATAGGTAAGATGTTCTTACTTTAATGAAGTCTAGCTTCAAAAATGCGAATTTTTTTGCTAAAATTTACAGATTTTACTATGCACATCAGACAACGCGTTTCACTGATACAAACCGCTTCATTAGGTCAAGTTCAAGTGTCTTTAAGGAGTAATCCGTGCAATGAGCACTGAATGCTCAGGGCTCATTGCACAGATTACTCCTTAAAGGCACTTAAACTTGACCTGATGAAGCGGTTTGTATCCACAAAACGCGTTGTATAATCTGCATAATAAAATCTGTTAATTTTAACGAAAAATTCACATTTTTGAAGATAGACTTCATTAACCCCCTTGCCGTTCCAATTGTGTCGGCAAGGGGGCGGCGCAGCACTTTTTTTAAAATTTTTTTAAATCATGTAGCAATAGCCGCTGACAAGCGGCATCCCCCAACTTAACCCGATCGCCGCCGGCGCTGTCTGAAAGCAGGAAATCCCGTTCAGAACGTGATTTCCTGCTGGGCATCCCCTGTCGGGACGTCAGAGGGAATCCCGATCCACCCCTCAGCGCTGCCTGGCACTGATTGGCTAGGCTGCGCAAGGGTTCTGGAGGGGGGGGGGGGGGCGGCGATCGTAATATGCACGCAGCTAGCAAAGTGCTAGCTGCGTGCAATTAAAAAAAATTATGCAAAACGGCCCATCGGGGCCTGAGAAGTTCTCCTGCGCAGGTTACCCCGAGCTGAGCTCGGGATAACCGGCAAGGAGGTTAAGGTAAGAACCTCTTACCTATATATAGTAAGATTACTGATACCTTGGGCACCACCTATCTTCTCCTAGCATTAATAGTAGCCTCCCAAAGAGGAGCTTACTTAGTCTTTGATCTCAAGTGAGTAAAAGACCATTTTTTATTTTGGAGCTGCGACCACTACACCAACTTCCAAAAAAGGCCAACTGAGAATGGTACTTCCACACATGCCCACAACAGTGTTTGCCTAGCTTGCAACCTACATTTGTGAGTATATCTACACTATTTTACATCCTATTCCATCTAACCAGACGATACTGCACGATATTGGGCTCCCGGTGTCCTTGTGTCTTTGTTTCTCATTCAAAAGATGTTCCTAAATACTGCTGTATCTGCCCCCCTGCTTATCTCTTCCTTTAAAGTAAATGGGAATAAAAAAAAATCAACCAGATACTAACCTAAGGAGAGGCAAGGCTCTTGGTCCTAAAGAGCCTTCCTGCTCCTCTGATGGATTTCTCGTTCCAGCGCTAGCTCCCCAATTGGTCCAATACTGCTTTCTGCCGCCAAAGGAAACATCGGAGAGCCCGAGTGTTCCCGAAGGCGGGTGGCTCCGTACTGCGCCTGTGCTAGCTCTCTCTAGCACGCTCATGCATGCGTATTATGGAGCCACCCGTCTTCTGCAGTACGCGGGCTCCCGACGACTTCCCAAGCCTCCTGGGGCCGGGGATTTAATCGAGGAGCTGTTGCTTAAATGGGGACTGTGAAAGGAGCGGGAACGTTCTATAAGACCCAGAACCTTCCCTCTCCTTGGGTAAGTATCTAGTTCTTTGTTTCTTTTCTTTTTTTAAGATTCACATTAGCTTTAAGGTTATCAAATTCCATTTCATGTAGTAGTATCAGACCAGGGTGTCAGATCAATGAATCGTGAGGGGAGGTCAGGGGAATCCCTCTTCTTACAGCTGTTAACCCTTTGTGTACTTTATATCTTTAGCAGGTGTCAGGTCTAAACTGCAGCTGTAGTTTTGTCTCTCTGAATAGCTTATTCAGAGAGACAAAATATAGGTTTTGAGGGTTGTCTGTCTGAGGAGAATACTGCACTAACATGTGCAGAACTTGCAGGCTGAAATGTATTCATCTCCAGCATAAATAAACATTCTATTATGTTTGTGAAATCGGATACCAAAGCAGGATTTTCATACTAAGGTTTTTGGTTTTTTTTGTTTTTTTCCCCTGTTCTCTGTAGTCTGTGGAAAAAGTGACAGTACAGCCAGTGCTGGTTTCTGCATCAAAGCACTGACTCCCCTTTGCTAAAAAATTATTCCAATGCAGCTAAAATCTACACACAATGAATTAAAGCTTTTGCCTCTGATGTTTAACATGAAAAGTACCAGTATGATAATGCTTACACAACAAGGCCAGTGAGCGACTGCGAACTCTGGCCTTATATACAAATTACAAAGTCCCAAAAAAACACTCCCCATTTAGCAGCACCTCCTGTTTGGTGATGTCACAAAATGACATCACCACTGACGCTTGCTCAAACCCGCCTCTTTAATGCATAAAACCTTACAGGTCTCGCGCACGCCCGTTCAGACGCATTGCGCATGCGTGTGCTGAGACTCACAGCCGCGGGGAGACCGAGGATACCGCCGGAAGATGTCGGCGGGGGAGACTCGCCAGCAGCACGGCCCCCGTTGGAGACGTCGCGGGACCTGCCGCTGGAAGGTAAGCTTATTACATTACCCCGCCCCCCTTGAGGAGTGGGGGGCTTATCAGGAAATTCCAGATAAAAAGTCATGAATTAACTGATCAGCATGAATTTGACGGGCTGGAACCCAACACCTTTCTTCCAGCCCATATCCCTTCCAGTCCACCAATTACTGCAAGGAACCACAAACTCTCCTAGAGTCCAAAATCTTCCCAATTTCATATTCGAGTTCACCATCCACCTCAACTGGCGGAGGAGGAGCTGAGGATAAAATTGTGTTCACTGCTGGTTTTAAAAGAGAAACATGAAACGAATTGACTCCCCTGATAGACTGAGGTAATGTCACCCTGTAAACCACATCATTAATCTTCTCCTGAATGGAATAAGGACCAATAAATTTAGGCCCCAATTTCACAGAGGTTTGACGTAAAGGGATGTTTTGGGTAGAAACCCATACAAGATTCCCTGGGGAAATCCAAATTCAGGTGAACGTCGAGCATCGGAATATTTTTTCTGTCAAGACACAGCATTCCGTAGATTCTGCTGAACCTGAGGCCAAATCTGTTGAATGTGAGTACTCCACTCCTCTAAAGCTGGAAGAGGAGAAGGAGAAGATGGGAAAAAGGTAAACTTAGGGTGTTGACCAGTGACGATCCAAAACGGTGACAATTTGGTACATGAACTGAGAAGGTTATTGAAGGCAAATTCCACAAATGGTAAATAATCCAACCATGACACTTGACAGTCTGATACAAAACAGCGGAGATACTGTTCCAGGGACTGGTTAGTTCTCTTTGTTTGTCCGTTGGTTTCTGGGTGTAACCCGGAAGAAAAAGAGAGTTTGATGCCCAAGAGATTGCTAAAAGCGTGACACAAACTGGACCCCCATGTCTGACACTATATTCTCAGGGATACCATGTAAGCAGAAAATATGTATAAAAAAAATAACTTAGCCAGTTCTTGAGCTGAGGGTAACCCAGGTAGAGGTACGAAATGTCCCATTTTACTAAACCGGTCAACTATGACCCAAATAACTCTTACCTCCTGAGGAAGGTAAATCCACTACAAAATCCATCGAGAGGTGAGACCAAGGTCTCGATAGAATGGGCCAAGGTACAAGATGACCTCGGGGAGCAATCCAAGATACTTTATTCCTGGCACAGGTGGCGCAAGCTGCCACGAATGCCTTGCAATCCTTGCTAATAGAAGGCCACCACATGTGCCGGGACATGAGTTCCAAAGTTTTAGTTTCCCCTGGGTGCCCCGCTAGTTTCGGCTCATGAAAAACCTGTAATATCTGAAGTCAAAGATGCAAAGGCACATAATCTACATTAGGGAGTTTCCCAGGTGGACTATGTCGGGCGTTTTGTCAATGTTTGTATAACTTGTTTAAAAATAAATATAAAATCAAAAATGTAAATGTAATGCTCCTGGGAAAATAGGAGGAGCTAAAGATACAAACACACGCCTAACTGTGTGAGCTCGTTTTCCGAGGTTTTACAGTACTGGTTTAAACATGCAAATAAATGTGGACCAATTTATAAAAATATCAATTTAATATCGAATAAATATTACAATATCAAAACAATATAAAATTGCACTTTTGATATATAACAAAACTCATAAGGTCATTCTTATAATAAGCAATGAGCTGGATAATAATTTCAGTAAAACATCAAAATGTTATTATACTTATTCACCAATACAAAAGGCTTAAACCAATTAGCAGTCAACTCAAATACAGTGCAGAGATATGACTCATCAAATATGGCCGTCGGCCCTGTTACTCAATTTACCACAGGGTCTCTGGAGACAAAATGGATGAATTGAACGACAACAAAATGGCTGTTATCAAAATCAAAATGGCTGCTATCAAAAACAAAATGGTGGCTATCAAAAACAAAATGGTGGCTATCAAAAATCAAAATTGCGCAGTCCAAAATCAAAAATGCGCTATCCAAAATAAACTGGCTGATGTCAGCTATACCATTCAATATAACAAATTTAGGATGACTCAGTGGATCTGACGACTGGGCGTTGCCCCACAATCGCTATGCAATCAACTATAAATGACAGGAATTTTCCCACTGTCTATACTTTAACCTCCGCTGGCCTGTGATACTACACAGAGCAAGCGGGTAAAATACATATATTTTTGGAATAAGATATCTATTGAGTCGTCCTAAATTTGGCTAGGTGTGGCTTGCACATGCTGCGGCAAAGTATCAAAATATCTAGAGGAGGTAGCTTAAAGTATCTAGCGCTTTTATCCAAAACTGAGTTAAACAGCCAGTTATCAATGAACATATGGTAGAACTTAGGTGAGTTGTTTCCAACTTGCAACTTTGGAAAAGCTCACCCCTTTTTAAAATATCAACCAATGAAATTCAATCAATACATCATATGTTCAGATATTCTGCGCTGTAATAAGCCGTCTAACTAACAAGAAAATCAGAACTGGGTTCAAGTATAGTCACCAAGATGGCCTCTGGGCGTGTTCCTCTTAGGCGTGGTTGCGTTCAGATGGCATGAATCCTCTATGTCCTGGTCTGCTCAGATCTCCTGATGGTCTCATCCCTCTCTCATTGAATGACCCCTCTCATCTTATTCCCCTCACTACCTATGGTCCTGCCCAGGAGATTAAATCTTCTAGCCTATCACTGGGCAGTGGGAGTGACCAATGGGAGCTTTCTGTGACTAATCTTTAACCCAAGTGTAATACTGGCTTTCACCCTTTGTAGGTGCTGTTGGCTAACTAATCACAGACTTACTGGGATATTTGGCAAACTAAAAACAAAAATCATGTTTTATTATAACCCAACAGTGAATAAATCAATGTTATAATTCCTCTATGGATAGCTGATCTGGATGGGATCATTGGTTATTATTCAGGATACAGTTACCTCTTCTATCATATCCAAGATAGATTTGATTTTATCCAAAATCATAGTGACATATTGAAAACCACCATGTTTCCTTATATAAAACATTGTTTTTGTTAGCATGGTTTTATATCTCTAACATTATTGTTTAATATACAACACTGGTAACCATATAACATTTCTATACCATTCTGGATATATTCATTCAGGGAATCTTTATATTAACACGTATACATTTTCAATAACATTTTCATATTGTTACTGGTTTGCCCAGCTATAAGAAAAATAAAGGTATTTCCTAAGCCTTGTGTTTGTGTCTGGACTTTGGAAACACACATATTGCATAGAAACCTTGCATGGGTTTTGGTTTCACATTCAATGTAGCCAGGTTTGAGCCATTGTATACAGATATTAGTCCATTTTTAAACACACTATTGTCACTCAGACTCCTCTTGTTTGCTATCTTGTCAAGTGTTTTGACCTAAAACAAAGAATGGTCTGATATCATTGTTCCCAGTAAGGTGAATGGGATTACCCATTGCAAATAGCACATCAGCTGACTGCCTGTTGTTCAACATCTGACCTTCCTTTAGAGACACATACAAGTCAGCCTTGCATGGCAATATTACATCGCCATATTAAAATATGCTCTGCCTTTCTCAATGATCAATGTATATGTTAACCTATAATCACCCTACATTAAGAAGTCTTTGTCTTCTGTAACCTAAGGAAAGGAAATTATTAGGTCTATGTGTATCTGATCATACACAGTTCAGTTTATTGGAAAAATGATATCCCGCCATATGGAAATCTCGACACATCCCCCTTTTCTTTTGGAATGTTCCAGGGTGTGACCATTTCAAAAGAACAACAAGGATTATTAAACGTTTTACGTTTTCTTCATTCCTGTGGGAACGCGTTGCGAACGAAGCTTTATGTTTTGTATTTGTAATCCAAGTACAGAGGGAAATGGACTTTAAAACATTGTCTTCATCATATTGAAGTTCATGTTTCATGCTTCAAGAAAAATAAACTTGGCAAATAATACTCCAGCTGTAAACAAACAGGTTTCCTCTTGTTGCAAAGGTAGCAAACAGCAACTGTAACAGCGATGAACTGCTTTGGCCTTTGGTTCAAATAAAAGGACTTTCCGGATTTGCTTTAAGATTCGAATAACTCACTCCTGTGAGTATCTGGTGTGCAACAGATATCCAACTTGCATCTCCATCAAATGGACCTCGGATACATCAGCTCGTCATTCAACGACACATCGCGGGTTTAGGCTCATCTGGACCCTCTAGGATAGGAACATCTATCTGGTCATGATGAACTCCGCGGTATCCGGTAACCTCAGGGATGCTAGACCTGGCACCACACTTGGCTCGGCACTTTTCCCCCAAGATTAGGACTGCGTAAAGGATGGTAATCATCAGGTGGGGCATCTTTGCGCCGGTTTGGAATCTTTGTGTCCATATGGATTCTAGTAGAGATTAACACATCATTAGGTATACCTGTCAGGAGAAAAATAATTTATTAGCATACATTTCCAGATTGCTCAATTCTCCGCAACTGTGAGCTAGGGTGACATATACGCAACTGATTAATATGCACCCATTTTTCAACAAAATCATCCCCCTTAGGGATCTTAACCTTGTAAACCACAGGAGACAGTTTATCGGTGATTGGATATGGACCTTTCCATGAAGGGAGGAACTTCTTTTCCTTTACCTGGTCTCTGGCAAAATTATACAGGTACACTTTATCGTCAACCTGGTACTCCTTTTGTGTAGTTTTGAGGTCATAGTACGTTTTCGTACTGACTGCGGCTTTCTCGATGTTTCTTTGAGCAAATGCGAAGGCATGCTGGAGGTGTTTGCGTAAGTTCTCCACATATTGATGTGCAGTAGTTGCATTCATCAAGTTATGATCTGTGGTTTTGTAAAGCAAATGCTGGGGTAACACCATCTTTCTACCTGTGAGCATCTCAAATGGAGAAAGTTTGGTTGCTGCGCTTGGAGTAGCTCTAATAGCCATAAGAACTAGTGGCAGCTTGACGTCCCAGTCTTTACCTGATTCGCTAACAAATTTTTTCAGGATATTAACAATAGATTGATTGTAACGCTCCACTCCACCACTAGAGGCTGGTCGGTAAGCTATGTGGAGCTTCCGTTTTACCCCTAGGATTTCCCACATTTTGGTCATTACTTCACTGGTGAAGTGACTTCCGCGATCGGATTCGATACGCTGGGGAAGACCAAATCGGGAGAAAATGTGGTTAATGAGCAGTGATGCGCACACACTAGAACTGCATGTTTTACTTGGTAGACATTCTACCCATTTAGTGAACAGGCATGTTACGGTTAACATATACCGGTTTCCTTTTGAGGACGTTGTTACTGGACCAATAAAATCGATCTGGATGTCTGACCATGGCATAGCTATGCCTCTTTTCATCAGCGGTGCCCTGTGAGTGGGACCTTGTGGCTGGAATTGAGGGCATACCAAGCATCCTTGACAATATGTCCTGACATCCTGTAACATGTGTGGCCAGTAAGCGTAGTCTCTTAATAACTCATACGTTATTTTCTCTCCTCGATGACCAGCTGTCGGGGCATCATGAGCATGTTGCAACATCAAACCCCGATATGCTGCGGGTACTACCCATTGCGTAATACCATTTTTCGAGGTTCGTATCAGCAATCCATCCTGTAATGAAAATTGTGACACACCTTTCATCAGAATACGTAATTCTTCGTTGTCACTGCAGTCTTCCACGGTGATGGGATAATCATGTGGACTTTCAATATGTTTATAAAACAAACCAATTATGGGATCCCCCTTTTGGCTTGCAATGAGATCCTCACTAGGAGAATCTTGACTCCACATTGCCACACTGGGTTGAGACTCCTTTTGGGCCTGCCCCCTAGTGGTGACATTTACTTCGATAGTTCCCATGAGGTCATTGATATCAAAGATCTCACCATCAATGGCTGCTTTCTTAGCGAGGGAATCCGCTAGATCATTCCCATCTTTATCAGCGCCAGGGTGTTTCGAATGACCCCTTACCTTTTTCCAATAAATGGTAAGGTCGTGGGTATTAACCAGTTCATCAATTTTACAAAATAATTTACCATGTTTGACTGGCTTTCTGTTACTCCTTGTCATGCCAGTTCTTTTCCAACTGGGAAAATATTCCACAAAACTGTTTCGAACATATTCAGAATCTGTTATTAAAACAAATTCCTTAAGGTCATGTTCGATAGCCATTTGTATAGCTCTATACACGGCAGCAAGTTCTGCGACCTGGCTACTTTTGGGACCAATTTTGTATCCCTCGGATATCTCTGGAAATATGTTATTCCATACGATACCGATACCTGCAACCAGCATCTTTTCATCTCCTGTGTGAAAAGAACAGCCATCAACATATGCACATGGTAGTGATTTGCAATATTCCTCTTCATAGGATTTATATGGGGATAATGATTGTTCTTCCAGAAAATCGTTTTCTGGTGGCTCATCTTTATGTTCCACATGGGTGCAATCATGGAGTTCAGCTAATCCTTGAGCAACTGGATTTTTAGTATCCTGTTTATATTTGATTTCCAGTGGCCATCCCATTAGGGACATTGTCCATGCCGTTATCCTACTGTTTGACAGGTTACCTTCTTTTATTTGGTTACTTTGCAAATATTGTAGTGATTGGTGTGCAGTTTCTACAATGATCTTTTCCCCTTGAATAAAACTTCTGAAATATTGCAAAGCCCACACAGTTGCTAATAATGCCTTCTCACAATTATTAAATTTGATTTCAACTGGTGATAGTGATTTACTGGCATAAGCAATTATTTTATTCAGTCTTTCTTGCTTTTGGAAAAGAACTGCACTTACACTCTTGTCGGTAAAACCTGTTTCAACATAGAAGGGTTTACCACCTTCAGGATAAGCAAGGCATGGGCCTGTATGAGTTTTGTTTTAAGCTCAGATACAGCTTGTTCATGGCACTCATTCCATTCCCATTGTACTCCTTTCTTTAGCAGCTGCAATAGCGGCTTTGTAATCTCAGCATAGTTATCTATGAACTTGCGAGAATAATTCATCATCCCCAGGAATGATCTCAGTTCCTTGAGATTTGTGGGGGACTTCGTATTTTTGATTGCTTCCACTTTCTTTTTCTGTGGATTAATTCCTTCTGCAGTAATTTCATGTCCTAGGAAATTTACTTTAGATCGGCACCATTGAGCTTTCTGTAGGGAAAGTTTAACACCTGCTTCTCTTAGTTGATTCAATACATATCTCAACTCTGAAATATGTTCCTCAAAGATTGTACTTTTGATAAGGATATCATCGACATAAGTTAGGGTACCTCGTTCTGCTGCATCAGGCATTGCTTTGTGCATGAACACAGCAAATTCGTGGCCTGCGTTGATGTATCCGAAAGGCGTACGGGTCCACGCAAATTGTCTATTACCGAATGTGAAGGCTAGTTTGTATTGATCCCTTTCATCCACTTTAATTGTCCAATATCCTTGTGCGCAGTCAAGGGCTGTGAATATTTTAGACCCTTGGATTTGCGCCAAGCATTGGTCAATGTATGGTACGGGCCAACCAGACATGTACACACGTTTGTTTAACTGTCTCAAGTCTGAGCATAGACGGAACTGACCATTCGGTTTGAGAACTCCGAGTACTGGATGATTGAAGGAACTGTGTACTGGGCGGATAATACCTTTCTTTTCCAGGTTCTTAACAATTTCCGATAATGACTCGTAGGCTGCTAGCGGAAGTCGATATTGTTTGATAAACACAGGGGGTGCATCTGGATCAGTCAGGATTCTCGTAACATGCAGGTTAGTCTCCCCACAGTCATAAGAGTCCTTGGCAAACATCTCCTGGAAATCCCAGAATAGTTGCCTTAGCTGCTGTCGTTCTGATTCATTAGAACATCCATCAGCTATAGAGAGTTGTTCTTCCACCCGTTCATGAAATTCTGGGAAAATCTCAGGTTGACCTACCTCATAAGCTTCTTCAAGCCTATTAGTTAGGTCGTTTGGGGTGTAACATGCTTGATCCTTACCCTGCTGGAGTGTTTGATACTCACTTTCATTGATCTCATGGTTAAAAATCAATGATGTTCCCTCGACATGACATGTACCTTCCTCAGGACTGAAAGGATAAACAGAGTGTATGCTGAACAATCCTTCAGGTGTTGAGAAATATTGTTGGTCCACTATTTGTTCTCCTGTCAAATATTCATCAGGTATTATTCCAATGACTTCATTTTGGAATCCAAAAGTGTAATATTCTGAGTCAATGGCTAAGCCAATCATTGTATCCTCCTGTAACGTGATACTATGAGGGCTCATGTTTTGCATGACCATATATAATGGTTCCTGATGAATATTTATTAGGGGAATTGGTTTTACCTTCAACCCCAATTGTTGCATCCGATTGGATAAACAAATCAAGGCATCTGCATTTCTCATCTTTTGACCCTTCTTTACTTGAATGGGTAAAAGAAATGATTTGCAACCTTCAGGGATTTTTACTTTTTCAGCGACAGTGATATCCACTGCATATGGTATTCGCTGTCCCCATCTCAAGGCTTGTTCTCTATCCTGGAATTCCTCTGGGTTTCCGGATAATTTGGACCACAGAACATTATTGACCAGATCAACCTGTATGGCAAATCGGTGAATAATGTCGTTTCCTAAGTACATTTGGTACTGTGGCTCCTTTAACACATTGAAGACATGTTTTGCAGATTTGTTTCCTAGAGACACAGATAAAATGCATTTTGCAATCACATTATGACTCTGGTTATCGTTATCCAGATCGTGGATCCATTCCTGTGTGGAAATAAATTTGATTACCTGAGGGTCTGTTACCTGCTTCAGCAGTCCTAGGCTTATGTAGCTGGCCTCGGATTTGAGATCCAACTTGGCATATTTTACCCGAGCAATATTATTTACCTGCACGGGAACCAGCACAGTATCATTGATTTTCTCGATTTCAACCAATGCCTGTGTATGCTTGGTTCTGCCTGCCACTTCCTGGTTTCCCCCTTTAAAGGAAATAGTTAACACATCCTCTTCAAGGACTATCTTTTCAATCTTATCCTTTCGGATATTTATGATGTGAAAAGCAGTGTTAGCATTTTCCTCGGGTTTACCGTTTTTCAGGATCGTGACTTCTGGTATCTGACTGTTCCGGAAATGGATTTCAACAGAGTTAGGCCTTTCCTCAATCATATGGCAGCTACGTTGCGACTGTGCATTGCTGGAGCGCTCAAAATCAATTGGAGTATTGACTTGAGCCCATATTGCTTCATTTATGAAGTCAATTATGGAATTTAGTCGTTTGAGCAGATCGATTCCAATGATCAATCTATCATATGGAAGATCAACAATCAAAGTTGGATGTTTAATGACCTTTTTACCAATCTTATATGTCAGCCAGGATGTGCCTTTTACTTGTAAACTATTACCACCAACGCTTATCAGCGCACCGTCAAAGGCTTTTAATCTTGGCTTCCTTTGTGATGAATCCAAGATCTGCTGGTAATAGTTAAAAGACAGAATAGTGACCTGGGAACCGGTATCCAGTAAACCTGGGATCGGTCCGATACATCCATCTTGTAGATGGGTATCGATAAAATACCGGCCATCTACCTGTTCAAGATTGCAAAGAAAATTGGAATGTTTTTCCATTTGTTGCTTCAGAGAATGATTTCTCTGCAGCGTCAGGGTATTAGGAACTTGTTCCTCCTGATTCCGCCTGCAAGGCATTTGGGTTCCCATGGATTCTACCACTGGGACAATCTGAACAGAGGGTACTTCATGCTCTGGCTCAAATGACACAATATCACATATTTGTGTTGAAATATCAAGAACATTAGACTTCCCTTCCTCGACCTGGGATAGGTCGGTACATTGCACATCATTTTCATTACTCGTATTTAGTATTGCCATATCCATTTCCGTATAGTGATTTGTCTCGGTTTCCTTTAGTTGGCAGAGCTGGGCCCTGCCTCCCCAGCTAAAAAATCCTCATGCTGTCTTCCTGCAGATCCCTGAGCCAACTTACCCATCATGTCACTCAATTTGTTCACTTGATCAACCAGCTGATCAAACCTATTAGGTCGGCGAGGGTTCTGGTTCCTGGGATCATATCTGTTCCCTGCGGGTGATCCACTCCTAGGTGAGTTAGGTGGTGATCTACCCCTAGGTGAATTAGGTGGGTGCTGTCTCCTTTCCCACTGCTGCCTGGGTCGGTTATCCCATTGTCTATATCTTTGGGGACGTCTGTACCCCTGGGGTTCTCTATATCCCTGGTAACCTCTATACCTTTGACCACCCTGGTTTCCTTGGTAACCCTGGTATCCTTGATACCTGCGATTGAACCGAGGACGGTAGACCTGGTTCTCAGAACCTGAGCTATCCCTATCTGACCCTTTAGGATTTTGTGGTCTGTTTTGATTAGGGTTTTGTTGCTGTCTTTGGCCCTGCTGGATAGGTACTTTTGCAGGAGGTATTTTCTTCTGTTGGGATTCAAGGTTTAGGTCCGCTTTCACTTTGGTTTCTTCTACTCTGTGCTCTGGGTACTTTCTGGTGTTCCTCCCACTTACGTTGGAACTCCCACTGATGTTGAACAGCAGTGTCGCTGAGGTAACCATTTTCTCTAGGGAGTTTCCGAAGTCTAACTCATTGGCCATGCTTAACTTTATTTGGGTAGGCAATGCATCGTAATATGCCTGTTTAAAATCAAGAGACTCCCAGTTAGGATTCCGATATGCCAAACTGTAAGAGTTTTTTAGCACAGAAAGGAATTCTCGGGGGCTCTGATCGGGTCGACAAGTAAGTCGATACACATCTCGTTTTGCTTCTGAGATAGTGCGATACGGCCCAAACTCCAGCTTCACTTCGTGTGAAACTGCTTGCCATCTAATGATACCTCGCTCCTTAAATGAGGTGAAATGGTGGCGGTATCTGTCATCAAAAACCCATGGGAGAAATCTGATTTTGTCTGCTTCAGACAGATTTAAAGAGTCCATAGTGGATTCATACAACTCTATGTGGGATGCTATTTGCGCTGAACCCTTTTTAGTGAACTTTGGCACAGCGGTGTTTAAGAATTTTATGATGCTGGCCGAGCTCTGTTTTTCTTGGGGGTACTGATTATTTCCCCTATTTGACTCCCCCCTATACGTACCTTTCCCCCTTCTTGGGATAGGGCTGGATTCTCGCTTTCTCTCATCAGCCTCCAATTCATCTGAATCAATATCAGCAAGGGAGTCGTGACCTTTATGGGAATCATCATGCCTAGGGGCCCTCATTTGCATATCTCTCTCTGGAGAGGAATCCAAATGTTGATCTTTAGGGACCCTTGTACTGTCATCGATTATGGTATTCATAGTCTTACATACCGTCTCCATACGATCCAACATGCCTTGCCATTTTAGGTCATATGGAGTGAGTATTGGCGGGCAAGGGCTGGATGATCTATCGAGTCTACCTGCCTGTTGGATTTTGAAGTACTGCTGTTGTAGTTCTTCAAAATCCTGTTTAAGTCTGCGATGCGCTTCACGATTCCGTTCGGCGTCTCTTTCCAGACTTTTGATCGCTACCTCCCTGTCTGAAATATTAATCATTAATTGGTCTCTATCAGCCCTTATAATTTGAAGATCTGATTCCACATCCCGTAACTGGGAGTTCAATGATTGGACGTCTCCCTCTGTTCCTTGCAATTGGGATCTCAACTGTACAATCTCTTTTTTTCTAGACTGTGCAAGGATATCTACCTCTAATAACCCATATAGAACAGAGGGTAGGGCGCCTAACAACCTCTTCTTCAGTTCGGAATCCGAGGTTATTGTGGTCATACATGAAAGATAATGATCCACCAGACCCTTAGATTGAAATATATGATCAGCTTCCTGTTTTATACTTTTCCTCATTCCGCTTATCCATTCATCTACTTCCTCATTATATTTCAGTTGTATAAATATAAATTCCACAATTTTTCGGAACGTCTGTTCCAAATGCAGTTCTGAATCACTACCTGTAGCACTCATGATTCAATAGCCAATGCAATAAAACCAGCTCAATAAAACGTTTTTACACTGTTTAAACCAGTAATGGAAAGTAAACGGATCTCGCTGGGGCCTCCAATCTTATGTCGGGCGTTTTGTCAATGTTTGTATAACTTGTTTAAAAATAAATATAAAATCAAAAATGTAAATGTAATGCTCCTGGGAAAATAGGAGGAGCTAAAGATACAAACACACGCCTAACTGTGTGAGCTCGTTTTCCGAGGTTTTACAGTACTGGTTTAAACATGCAAATAAATGTGGACCAATTTATAAAAATATCAATTTAATATCGAATAAATATTACAATATCAAAACAATATAAAATTGCACTTTTGATATATAACAAAACTCATAAGGTCATTCTTATAATAAGCAATGAGCTGGATAATAATTTCAGTAAAACATCAAAATGTTATTATACTTATTCACCAATACAAAAGGCTTAAACCAATTAGCAGTCAACTCAAATACAGTGCAGAGATATGACTCATCAAATATGGCCGTCGGCCCTGTTACTCAATTTACCACAGGGTCTCTGGAGACAAAATGGATGAATTGAACGACAACAAAATGGCTGTTATCAAAATCAAAATGGCTGCTATCAAAAACAAAATGGTGGCTATCAAAAACAAAATGGTGGCTATCAAAAATCAAAATTGCGCAGTCCAAAATCAAAAATGCGCTATCCAAAATAAACTGGCTGATGTCAGCTATACCATTCAATATAACAAATTTAGGATGACTCAGTGGATCTGACGACTGGGCGTTGCCCCACAATCGCTATGCAATCAACTATAAATGACAGGAATTTTCCCACTGTCTATACTTTAACCTCCGCTGGCCTGTGATACTACACAGAGCAAGCGGGTAAAATACATATATTTTTGGAATAAGATATCTATTGAGTCGTCCTAAATTTGGCTAGGTGTGGCTTGCACATGCTGCGGCAAAGTATCAAAATATCTAGAGGAGGTAGCTTAAAGTATCTAGCGCTTTTATCCAAAACTGAGTTAAACAGCCAGTTATCAATGAACATATGGTAGAACTTAGGTGAGTTGTTTCCAACTTGCAACTTTGGAAAAGCTCACCCCTTTTTAAAATATCAACCAATGAAATTCAATCAATACATCATATGTTCAGATATTCTGCGCTGTAATAAGCCGTCTAACTAACAAGAAAATCAGAACTGGGTTCAAGTATAGTCACCAAGATGGCCTCTGGGCGTGTTCCTCTTAGGCGTGGTTGCGTTCAGATGGCATGAATCCTCTATGTCCTGGTCTGCTCAGATCTCCTGATGGTCTCATCCCTCTCTCATTGAATGACCCCTCTCATCTTATTCCCCTCACTACCTATGGTCCTGCCCAGGAGATTAAATCTTCTAGCCTATCACTGGGCAGTGGGAGTGACCAATGGGAGCTTTCTGTGACTAATCTTTAACCCAAGTGTAATACTGGCTTTCACCCTTTGTAGGTGCTGTTGGCTAACTAATCACAGACTTACTGGGATATTTGGCAAACTAAAAACAAAAATCATGTTTTATTATAACCCAACAGTGAATAAATCAATGTTATAATTCCTCTATGGATAGCTGATCTGGATGGGATCATTGGTTATTATTCAGGATACAGTTACCTCTTCTATCATATCCAAGATAGATTTGATTTTATCCAAAATCATAGTGACATATTGAAAACCACCATGTTTCCTTATATAAAACATTGTTTTTGTTAGCATGGTTTTATATCTCTAACATTATTGTTTAATATACAACACTGGTAACCATATAACATTTCTATACCATTCTGGATATATTCATTCAGGGAATCTTTATATTAACACGTATACATTTTCAATAACATTTTCATATTGTTACTGGTTTGCCCAGCTATAAGAAAAATAAAGGTATTTCCTAAGCCTTGTGTTTGTGTCTGGACTTTGGAAACACAAATATTGCATAGAAACCTTGCATGGGTTTTGGTTTCACATTCAATGTAGCCAGGTTTGAGCCATTGTATACAGATATTAGTCCATTTTTAAACACACTATTGTCACTCAGACTCCTCTTGTTTGCTATCTTGTCAAGTGTTTTGACCTAAAACAAAGAATGGTCTGATATCATTGTTCCCAGTAAGGTGAATGGGATTACCCATTGCAAATAGCACATCAGCTGACTGCCTGTTGTTCAACATCTGACCTTCCTTTAGAGACACATACAAGTCAGCCTTGCATGGCAATATTACATCGCCATATTAAAATATGCTCTGCCTTTCTCAATGATCAATGTATATGTTAACCTATAATCACCCTACATTAAGAAGTCTTTGTCTTCTGTAACCTAAGGAAAGGAAATTATTAGGTCTATGTGTATCTGATCATACACAGTTCAGTTTATTGGAAAAATGATATCCCGCCATATGGAAATCTCGACAACTACCTGGTTGAAATGACTGCAAGGAATCGTATAAATCAGAAAACTCCTGGGTGCGAGTGGCGGCCAGAACACATTGTGCGGGCACAATACTTTTAGGAACTGCACCCTGCAATGTCTCAGGTTCAAAAGTTCTTGAAAAGGCGTCAGCCTTAACATTTTTGGACCCGGGTTTGTACGTTATCACAAAATTAAAACGGGAAATGACTAGTGCCCATCGAGCCTGTCTGGGGTTAAGCCTTTTAGCCCCCTCAATATATTCTAAGTTTTTGTGATCTGTGTACACTGTTATAGGATGAACCGCTCCTTCCATCCAGAGCCTCCACTCCTCGAAAGCCATTTTTACTGCCAAGGGTTCACGGTTGCCTAGTTCGTAATGATGTTTAGCAGAGGAAAACTTCCTAGAAAAGAAGGCACAAGGATGCAACCGTTCTGGGCGGTCGGAAAACTGGGAAAGCACAGCTCCTACCCCTAGATCAGAAGCATCCACCTCAACTATGAAAGGTAGATTTACGTTAGCATGGGTGAGGACATGAGCCGAGCAGAAAGCATTCTTGAGATCAGAGAATGCTTTATAAGCCTGGGGTGACCAATTGACTGGATCTGCATCCTTTTTGGTTAAATCGGTCAATGGTGCAACCAAAGAGGAGACATTTTTAATGAACCTGTGGTAGTAATTAGCAAACCCTATGAATCGTTGGATGGCCTTGAGGCCTTTGGGTGGAGGCCAGTCCTGAACTGCTGATAATTTCTTTTCATCCATGGACAGGCCAGTATCAGAAATGACGTAACCAAGGAAAGTAACCTGTGTAACCTCGAATAGACACTTCTCAAATTTAGCAAATACAGGGAGTGCAGAATTATTAGGCAAGTTGTATTTTTGAGGAATAATTTTATTATTGAACAACAACCATGTTCTTAATGAACCCAAAAAACTCATTAATATCAAAGCTGAATATTTCTGAAAGTAGTTTTTAGTTTGTTTTTAGTTTTAGCTATTTTAGGGTGATATCTGTGTGTGCAGGTGACTATTACTGTGCATAATTATTAGGCAACTTAACAAAAAACAAATCTATACCCATTTCAATTATTTATTTTTACCAGTGAAACCAATATAACATCTCAACAATCACAAATATACATTTCTGACATTCAAAAACAAAACAAAAACAAATCAGTGACCAATATAGCCACCTTTCTTTGCAAAGACACTCAAAAACCTGCCATCCATGGATTCTGTCAGTATTTTGATCTGTTTACCATCAACATTGCGTGCAGCAGCAACCACAGCCTCGCAGACACTTTTCAGAGAGGTGTACTGTTTTCCCTCCTTGCAAATCTCACATTTTATGATGGACCACAGGTTCTCAATGGGGTTCAGATCAGGTGAACAAGGAGGCCATGTCATTAGTTTTTCTTCTTCTATACCCTTTCTTGCCAGCCACGCTGTGGAGTACTTGGACGCGTGTGATGGAGCATTGTCCTGCATGAAAATCATGTTTTTCTTGAAGGATGCAGACTTCTTCCTGTACCACTGCTTGAAAAAGGTGTCTTCCAGAAACTGGCAGTAGGACTGGGAGTTGAGCTTGACTCCATCCTCAACCCGAAAAGGCCCCACAAGCTCATCTTTGATGATACCAGCCCAAACCAGTACTCCACCTCTGCCTTGCTGGCGTCTGAGTCGGACTGGAGCTCTCTGCCCTTTACCAATACAGCCACGGGCCCATCAAGACTCACTCTCATTTCATCAGTCCATAAAACCTTAGAAAAATCAGTCTTGGGATATTTCTTGGCCCAGTCTTGACTTTTTAGCTTGTGTGTCTTGTTCAGTGGTGGTCGTCTTTCGGCCTTTCTTACCTTGGCCATGTCTCTGAGTATTGCACACTTTGTGCTTTTGGGCACTCCAGTGATGTTGCAGCTCTGAAATATGGCCAAACTGGTGGCAAGTGGCATCTTGGCAGCTGCACGCTTGACTTTTTTTTAGTTCATGGGCAGTTATTTTGCGCCTCGGTTTTTCCACACGCTTCTTGCGACCCTGTTGACTATTTTGAATGAAACGCTTGATTGTTCGATGATCACGCTTCAGAAGCTTTGCAATTTTAAGAGTGCTGCATCCCTCTGCAAGATATCTCACCATTTTTGACTTTTGTGAGCCTGTCAAGTCTTTCTTTTGACCCATTTTGCCAAAGGAAAGGAAGTTGCCTAATAATTATGTACACCTGATATAGGGTGTTGATGTCATTAGACCACACCCCTTCTCATTACAGAGATGCACATCACCTAATATTTTTAATTGGTAGTAGGCTTTCGAGCCTATACAGCTTGGAGTAAGACAACATGCATAAAGAGGATGATGTGGTCAAAATACTCATTTGCCTAATAATTCTGCACTCCCTGTAATGACTTCTCCCTCAGTTTTTGTAATACAAGTCTCACATGTCTCCGATGTTCAGACAAAAAATTACAGTATATTAGAATGTCGTCTAAATAAACGACTACAAATCTCCCTAATAAATATCTAAAGACATTGTTTACAAAATCCTGGAAGACAGCTGGTGCGTTACATAAGCCAAAAGGCATCACTAAATATTCGTAATGCCCGTCCTGGGTATTGAAGGCTGTCTTCCACTTGTCTCCCTGACGAATCCTAATCAGATTGTATGCCCCTCGCAAATCTAACTTAGAGAACAATTTTGCTCCTGAAACCTGTGCAAACAGATCGTCAATCGTCAAAGGTAACGGATACCTATTCTTAATAGTGATTTTGTTCAGACCCCTGTAATCAATACAGGGGCGCAACCCTCCATCTTTTTTCTCCACAAAGAAAAAAACGGCACTGGCTGCTGAAGTGAATGGTCTGATAAACCCTTTCTCTAAGTTTTCTTTGACGTATTCCTTCATCGTGAAGTTTTTCAGGGCCTGTGAGGTTGTAGAGGTGCCCTCGCTGGGGCATAGTACCGGGTAACAAATGAATGGGACAATCGTAAGATCTGTGTGGTGGTAGTTTATCGGCTGATTGAGGAGAAAACACATCAGAGAAATCCTTGTAAGGTGGTGGTAATGTTACTTGTTTGACCCCTAGGCTGAGGAGAGGAATCCCCCTTAAACATACATCCTGACAATGCTGTGACCAACCAGTAAGTTGTCCCGAACACCAATCAATATGGGGATTATGTCTCTGCAACCAAGGCAACCCCAGCACGAGAGGACTAGAAGGCATTCTGAACACATACAACTGGATTTTCTCATAATGTAAAGCCCCAACCTGTAATGAAATCTGAGGTGTGATGGATATGGGTTGCTTGATCTGCAAAGGGGTATCCTCTATGGCCGTAACATAGTTTGTTCTGCAAAGTGAGAGCTGGAATACCCAGGTTGGCTGCAAAAGTGGAATCTATAAAATTCCCTGACGCACCTGCATCAATAAAGGGTTCGGTTTGAAACAAATCATTGCCCCAATGTATGGTGACTGGTTAAATAATTTTCTTTATTTTTAAGGGAATAATTGGCCCCGCCCAGGTGAAGTTCCCCAACTTCACCTAGGCGCTGGAGTTTTCCGGAGCCTTTCCCTTTTGCAGAACAAGTCTGGGCAAAGTGACCCTTTTCACCACAATACATACAGAGGCCTGTCTGCCTTCTTCTGAGCTTCTCTGCGGGTGAAAGTCACGAGAAGCCCAGTTGCATCGGTTGTTCACTGGAGGATGTGCTACCTGTCCTAAGGTTCCCTGAGACATAATAGACTTTGTTCTTACGTCTGTGTCTGATTCGTCTGTCAACCCTTATGGCCAGGGAGATGGCATCCTCCAAAGTTCTGGGTTCAGGATGGCTCATAAGCATATCATTTACAGAGTCAGCTAAACCAAAGAGAAACTGGTTGAGGAGTGCTGCCTCACCCCACTTGACGGATACCGACCATTTTCTAAACTCGGCCGCATACTCCTCATTAGTATGCCTTCCCTGATGTAAGTCTCGCAACTTACGAGTAGCCGTAGCTGTAATATCTGGGTCAGCGTATATAGTAGCCATAGTATTGAATAAACTTTCCACAGAAGAAAGAGCTACGTCTTCAGGACTTAACCCGTATGCCCAAATTTGAGAGTCCCCTGCAGTAATGTTTTGACCAGAGTAATTTCCTGGGATTCTGTACCAGAGGACCTAGACCTAACCTCAAAGTATGACATACAACGGTTACGGAAGTTACTAAAGTCAGAACGGGAACCTGAAAATTTTTGAAGGTCGTGGCATTTTGGGCTCAATAATGGTGGGAACAAGAGCCGGTGGAGGAGACTGCTGAACATTAACATTCGCTGGTATATTTATCTGAGCAAGCGTGTTGGATAACGGAGTTATCTGCGTTTGCTGAGTGGCCATTTGCTCAGTGAAGTGATTGACAGCACCTGCGAGTGTCCGAATCTGTTCTCGCAATTCCTTCATAATACTTTTTAATGGGCCTTGATAATATCACGCCGGAGCATGAACAGGTAACATAGCAAATACAATGCAAAGATTAGTCAGGTCTAAGCCGAAGTCATGCAGAGATATTAAGGTACAGAGTAGCTAAGCAAAATCGTAGTCAATAAACAAGCAGAGTCATACACATAAGTCAGATGTCTGTCGTATTGTAAGGAATGTCAGGGACAGGCCGAGTTAAACACGTGTATCAGATGGCAGCGGTATAGAAGGATCAGACTAGAGCGAGGTCAAGAGGCAGGCAAAAGGTCGGTACACAGATAAATATACAATAGATGTTACTGCAATATTACTAGAATATTACGAATAAATTACAAAATATATAACTACAAGTACAATATTGACTGACTAGAGTACAAATGTATTGTGCGTCTACACAATATATTAATGTATCTCAGAATACAGCTAGCTAGGCCAAGAACCAGCGAATTGATTAGTATCAAGGCCAGTGAGCGACTGAGAACTCTGGCCTTATATACAGATTACAAATTCCCCAAAAAACACTCCCCATTTAGCAGCAGCTCCTGTTTGGTGATGTCTCAAATTGACTTCACCACTGACGTTTGCTCAAACCTGCCTCCTTAATGTATAAGACCTTTCAGGTCTCGCGTGTGCCCGTTTGGATGCATTGCGCATGCGTGCACTGGGACTAACAGCCGCGCGGAGACCGAGGATGCCACCGGAAGATGTCGGCGTGGGAGACTCGCCAGCAGCATGGCCCCCGTTGGAGACGTCGCGGGACCTGCTGCTGGAAGGTAAGCTTATTACAATATCATGTTTTTAAGCTGAATTTCTAAAGACTATATTCTAAGTAACAACCTTGACAGTCTGAGATAAAATCTGCTTAATTCTGCTGCAATACAAAATAAATTGTAGCTGTTTGAATGTTACAGCCCTGTTATCAGCAGTATTTTCTCAGTCAAATAGAAGTGTTTTGGATTCTGTTTACTACACAGGACAGCTGCATTTCACTGCAGTTTAAAGGGAATGCCCAAGCAAAATAAAAAAATGAGTTTCACTTACCTGGGGCTTCTACCAGCCCCATGCAGCCATCCTGTGCCCTCGTAGTCACTCACTGCTGCTCCAGTCCCCCGCTGGCAGCTTGCCGACCTCGGAGGTCGGCGGGACACATTGCGTACATTTTTACGCATTCCCACTAGTGCAGGAACATTAACACATACATTTTTACGCATTACTGGTTCAATGCGTAAAAATTTACGCATTGAACCCGTAACGCGTAAAAATGTATGTGTTAATGTTCCTGCACTAGCGGGAATGCGTAAAAATGTACGCAATGCGTCCCGCCGACCTCCGAGGTCGGCAAGCTGCCAGCGGGGGACTGGAGCAGCAGTGAGTGGCTACAAGGGCACAGGATGGCTGCATGGGGCTGGTAGAAGCCCCAGGTAAGTGAAACTAATTTTTTTTATTTTGCTTGAACCTTCCCTTTAACTGCCTCATTTGCATAAATAAAATCACATTCTGCATAGGTACACTATTTGCTAATAGAATGCTGAAAGATTACCGGCGCTGACACAAATATTAAAAATGGGGGAAGCAAGCATGACAAGAGCTCCACTTGTCCTGCCCTTAGCCCCTACGGGTCCAATCACTTTAAAGGACCTTATCCCTGCACTTTGATTAGCCCAATAGGCTGCCTGTCACTTGACAGGAAACTTGACAGGCAGCCTATTGGGCCAATCAAAGTGCGGGTATAATGTCCCTTAAAGTGATTGGACCCGCAGGGGCTCAGGGCAGGACGAGTGAAGCTCTCGTCATTGCCAATTAGCAGGCATACGTTCGTAGCGCTCATTGTGTTAATTCTGATAAGGCAGGTTTAACTCTGATAAGACATGTTAACTCTGATAAGGCACACTCTTTGTTATAGTAAATCAACCCCAATGTGGCTGCACCCTTAGGGCTAGTACACACCAAAAACCTCTAGCAGATCTGCTAATGCTAGAGGTTTTTGAAGCAGATTTTCAGATCGATTCCTAGGCATGTTTAGAGAGGTTTTCTAAACATGCCTGGCATTTTCTGGAGTGTTTTTGTGTAGCAGATTTCATATATTGTTACAGTAAAGCTGTAACTGAACAGCTTATGTAACAAAAACGCCTGGAAAACCGCTCTGATCTAGCGTTTTTCAGAGCGGTTTTCCACTTTCCTATATTTTAACATTGAGGCAGAAACGCCTCAGAAATCTAAAAAATGCTGCACCCCCCGAGTTTGCGTTTGTGGAAAAAACGAACCGCTCTGGTGTACACCATCCCATTGGAATACATTACCCAAGCTGTTTTCAAACAGCTAGCGTTTTTAAAAACGCTCCAGAACCACTCTGGTGTGCACCAGCCCTTAGTCTGCAGATGTAAAAAGAATTAGCAGAACAGTTTGACATGCATAAGTCAATTAATTAGATGGGTTTGAGTTCTTATGAAAACATTCTACTAAGAGGGAAATTGCACTACATTCCGAGATCCTCATGATCTAGACATTTTTTTTTCCTCTTATAAATACCAAGAAGTCCTTTGAAACGGTTGCATAAAAGAAGTAGTAGATAATTTGGTTGTTTTCTCCTCCTTATAAATTTTAATTTCATTTGGTTTAGAGTTTTAGAGGAGGGCATGGTGTGTAGTCTACTAATATGTTTCTGATAACATCCAATATTGCCTGGGATTTGTATCATTTATAGGGGCAAGCCGGGGTAGAGGCGGGAGAAGCTCCAGCCTCGGTGCAGTGTAGGAGGGGGCGCACATCTCACTCATTCCTCTATTGTGTTTGAAGCAGAGAGAAATAAGAAAAGGGGATACATGGCAGTGACTGCAAGCCAGATAACGTTGGGGGCCCTGGGGCGCCTCTTAGTCTACTAGCAATTAGGGATGGAGGGGCGCACTTTGGTGTCTCTGCCTTGGGTGCTGGAAGACTTTGGCCAGCTCTGATCAGTTACGATAGTTACCTGGAGTAAATACATACCAGCACTATTTGCATATTTTATAGTTGTTAAACCTTTTCACTGTGGAGAAACCTTGTATTCTTTAAACAGTAAACTCATAGGTGTGTCAAGGTTGACAAACAATAACTGTTGAAGGTATAAAATAAAAAAAAAAACTTGAAACACACATAGCTTGTTTTGTTATGAAGACATCTTGTACTGTTTTCTTAATTAAATATTTCTTGTTTTCAGTACTTGGGGGACAGAGTATCTGAAAAAGTAAAGAGTAAAGTAGTGGGCCTGCTATATAGTTGGACAGTAGCGCTTCCTGAAGAAAACAAGATAAAGGATGCCTACCAGATGTTGAAAAGACAAGGTACGCTTTTCACTGCTGTATGTTATATGGCACGGCAGTCAATCACTGTTCACTTTTGAGTGGTCACTCTAAGGGAGGCCACACACCATACAATTTTTTTTAAATTTATTTTCAATTCAAGAATTACAATCACTTTTTCAGCTTGATTATAGCATTTTATTATTATTAGTAAAAAAGGCCCGTCCGTTAAACGGGAGCTAGGGCACGGCTGCTAAACCCAGCAACTCGCATACCGATACATTCCTGCTCACCCGTCTCCCACCACTGTCCAAAGTATATGCACACAGGGAGATGTTGCTTGCTTGGCAGTGGGAAAAAGCTGTTTCCCACAATGCAATGAGGTTCTCAGACAGCAAACTGTCAAGTCTGGACGCAGGGATACACACACGGACAGGACGCAGAGACACAGGGGTTTTATTTATATGGGATTGATTTTAAAAAGTGCCAACATATTTCCTGTACACAGTAAGAAACGGTAGCATACAATATTCATACCTACTACTACATCTAGTAGGATTATACTTGGCCAGAGGTCAAAGGGGAAATGGCCAAAGGCAGAGCATATGTTTGACGGAAAAAGTGAGTTTTGAGGGCGCGTTTACAGATATCAAAAGTTGAAAAGTGACGGATGTGTGTTGTGCCAGATGTTTCCACAGGAGGGGTGAAGCACGTGCAAAATCTTGTATACATAAATGCTAGGAGGAGGTGATTCTAGAGGAGGACAAATGGAGGTCTTGTGCAGATCTGAGATTACGATTGGGTTGGTAAAAACTAGTGAGTGAAACTAGGAGATGTATTAAAGTGGATCCGAGATAAACTTTTACTCATTGCATAATTGTGTTCCTTACATATAGTTTATAGGGCATTCCTCAAGCCAAATACTTTTTTTTATGTTTTAATACTCTTAATTCCCTATAAACTAAACAAGCCTCGCCCACAGCTCATAGTGCCTTGGCACTCCATGTAGCAAGGGCTTATGGGAGCTCAGTCTGGGCAGGAGGAGGAGGTTACTAGCCATAGATTTCAGAGGCAGAGGGGAGGGGAGGAGGGAGCAGGAGAGGGGAGTGAGCTGAGGGCTGGAGATGCAGTTGCAGCTTGCCTGTGTGTAATGTAACAAACAAACATGGCCGCTGTCATTGTATCACAGGAATAAATAAACATGAAACTGTTGAAGCTGTTTGTAGCTAGATTTGCTGTGTAAACTATCTAAACTTTAGATAAGATATATAGACAAGTTACTTGTCATAGTTCGTTTTTCATCTCGAATCCACTTTAAGGAGGGAGATTGTGGAGAGCTTTGTAGGTTAGGGTTAAGAGTTTGAGCTGGATCTTCTGGTTAATTGGTGGCCAATGAAGAGCTTGACAGAGAGGAGCAGCAGAGGAAGAGTGAGAAGAATGATGAATGAGTCGAGCAGTTGAATTCAGTACAGATTGGAGCAGTGCCAGTCTGCTAGTTGGTAGTCCACAAAGTAGTATGTTACAATAGTGCAGACATATATTATAAGAGCATGTATTAACATTTTAGTTGTGTCCTGAGTGAGAAAAGGTCTGAAGTGAGATATGTTTTTTGAATTGGAGATGACAGGAGCTGGTTAGGGAAAAAAAAGAGATGAGTCAAATATTTCCCCTAAGCTCTGTGCTTTGGGAACTGTAGTAATAGAGGTGTTAACATTTATTGTTATATCGGGCAGAGAGGTGGACAGAGACTGTGGAAAAATGATTAGACAAGTAGTCAGGAACATGCATGAGGAGGGAGTTAAGGTCTGGGGCTGAGAGGTACAGTTGTGTATAAGTGGTATTGAAAACCAAATGAGTTGATTAAGTTGCCAAGACCCTGCTCGTACATGGAAAAGAGGAGGGGGGCAAGGAGTCTTGAAGTACCCTCATAGATAATGGATGGGGAGATGAGATCTGATCCATGTAAAAGATTGTAAAAGTACTTCCAGAGAGATATCCAGGAGAAAGCGAGGCCCTTTATACCTATAGATGAAAGTATCTGTTGAGAAGATCAAGAAGGGTGAGTATGGAGAATTTAGTTTTGGATTTAGCAATAAGATTTAGCAATAAGAAAATCGTTGGCCATGTTAGTAAGGTATTTTTTCTGTGGAATGGTTAGAGCGAAAGCCAGACTGGAACTGATCATGCAGGGAGTTAGCAGATAAAAAATTGCTTATTTCAGCATGTAAACGTCAGTTGTGTGCAAACTATTTGAGGGAGTACTATACTTCATAGTAGAAAATAATCTTATTTCTCAGCATCAGCATGGGTTTACTAAAGACGTGTCCTGTTTGACTAACATGCTCAGCTTTTATGAGGTAGTGAACGCTAATGTGGATATTGGGAATGCTGTAGATGTGATATACTTGGACTTTGCAAAGGCTGTTGACACTGTTCCCCACAAAAGTCTGGTGCAAAAGTTGAGGATGCAAGGACTGGGGAAGAGTCTGTGTGCATGGATAGGGAACTGGCTAATGGACAGAAAACAAAGAGTTGTGGTCAATGAATCTTATTCAAAATGGGTGACTGTTAGCAGTGGGGTCCCACAGGGGTCAGTACTGGATCCAGTGCTTTTCAATGTATTTATTAATGATTCTAGTAGATGCAGTAGAAAGCAATGTTGCTATTTTTGCAGATGATACAATATTGTGCAGAATCATCAACTCACAGGAATATAGTGACACATTGCAACAGGATCTGGAAAGGATGGCTATATGGGCACATAAGTGGCAGATGAAATTCAATGTTGAAAAATGTAAAGTCATGCATTTTGGTCATACCAATGGTATGACCTAGCACCATACAAAACAAACGGAATACAGATGGGAAAATCAAACTTGGAGAAGGACTTAGGAGTACTCATAGACAACAAGTTAAATAATTATATTCAATGCCAAGCCGCTGCAGCTAAAGCTAATACAATTTTGGGATGCATTAAAAGGGAAATAAAAACTCGAGATGCTAGCATAATATTGCCCGTTTAACTCTCTAGTAAGGCCACATCTGGAATATGGAATTCAGTTCTGGGGACCACATTACAGGAAATATATTGCAGTTTTAGAGCAGGTGCAGAGACGAGCAACAAAATTGATACGTGGGATGGAAGGTCTCACTTACTTAGAAAGGTTAGATAAACTGAATTTATTTAGTCTGGAGAAAAGACGGCTTCGAAGGGTTAATTAGATAATTAACATGTATAAATACATCAGAGGGCAATATAGAAGCTTGGTGGATGAGCTTTTTGCCCCTAAGCTTTCACAAAGGACTAAAGGACATGATCTACGCATGGAGGAAAAACGTTTTAGATATTTATTTAGAAAAGAGTTCTTTACAGTAAGAGTGATTAACCACTTGAGGACCGTGGGCTTTAACCCCCTTAACCTCCCTGGCGGTTTATTAAAATCCGCCAGGGGGCAGCAAATACGTTTTTTTTTTATTTATTTTTTCCTTTTTCATGTAGCGAGACAATGTCTCGCTACATGATAGCCGCTGCTGAGCGGCATCCCCCCAGCCCCTCCGATCGCCTTCGGTGATCGGAGATCAAGAGATCCCGTTCAAAGAACGGGATCTCTTGGAGGGCTTCCCCCGTCGTCATGGCGACGGGGCGGGATGACGTCACCGACGTCATCGACGTCGTGACGTCAAAGGGGAATCCGATCCACCCCACGGCGCTGCCTGGCACTGATCGGCCAGGCAGCGCACGGGGTCTGGTGGGGGGGGGGGGGCGGCTGCGGCGACGCGTATAGCGGCGGATCGGCGGGTAGCGGCGGCGATCGGAGGTTACACGCAGCTAGCAAAGTGCTAGCTGCGTGTAACAAAAAAAAATTATGCAAATCGGCCCAGCGGGGCCTGAGAGGTGCCTCCCGGCGGCATAGCCCGGTTCGGGCTTACCACCAGGGAGGTTAAGGACCAGGCACTTTTTTTCCATTCAGACCACTGCAGCTTTCATGGTTTATTGCTCGCTCATACAACCTACCACCTAAATGAATTTTACCTCCTTTTCTTGTCACTAATAAAGCTTTCTTTTGGTGCTACTTGATTGCTGCTGCGATTTTTACTTTTTATTATATTCATCAAAAAAGACATGAATTTTGGCAAAAAAATGTTTTTTTTTACTTTCTGTGCTGACATTTTTCAAATAAAGTAAAATTTCTGTATACATGCAGCGCGAAAAATGTGGACAAACATGTTTTTGATGAAAAAAAACCCATTCAGCCTATATTTATTGGTTTGGGTAAAAGTTATAGCATTTACAAACTATGGTGCAAAAAGTGAATTTTCCCATTTTCAAGCATCTATGACTTTTCTGACCCCCTGTCATGTTTCATGAGGGGCTAGAATTCCAGGATAGTATAAATACCCCCCAAATGACCCCATTTTGGAAAGAAGACATCCCAAAGTATTCACTGAGAGGCATAGTGAGTTCATAGAAGATATTATTTTTTGTCACAAGTAAGCGGAAAATGACACTTTGTGACAAAAAAAAAAGTTTCCATTTCTTCTAACTTGCGACAAAAAAAAATGAAATCTGCCATGGACTCACCTCTTTGAATACCTTGAAGTGTCTACTTTCCAAAATGGGGTCATTTGTGGGGTGTGTTTACTGTCCTGGCATTTTGGGGGTGCCTAATTGTAAGCACCCCTGTAAAGCCTAAAGGTGCTCATTGGACTTTGGACCCCTTAGCGCAGTTAGGCTGCAAAAAAGTGCCACACATGTGGTATTGCCGTACTCAGGAGAAGTAGTACAATGTGTTTTGAGGTGTATTTTTACACATACCCATGCTGGGTGGGAGAAATATCTCTGTAAATGACAATTTCTTGATTTTTTTTACACACAATTGTCCATTTACAGAGAGATTTCTCCCATCCAGCATGGGTATGTGTAAAAATACACCCCAAAACACATTATACTACTTCTCCCGAGTAGGCGATACCACATGTGTGGCACTTTTTTGCACCCTAACTGTGCTAAGGGGCCCAAAGTCCAATGAGTACCTTTAGGATTTCACAGGTCATTTTTGTTTCAAGACTACTCCTCACGGTTTAGGGCCCCTAAAATGCCAGGGCAGTATAGGAACCCTGCAAATGACCCCATTTTAGAAAGAAGACTCCCCAAGGTATTCCGTTAGGAGTATGGTGAGTTCATAGAAGATTTTATTTTTTGTCACAAGTTAGCAGAAATTGATTTTTATTGGTTTTTTTCACAAAGTGTCACTTTCCGCTAACTTGTGACAAAAAATAAAATCTTCTATGAACTCACCATAGTCCTAATAGAATACCTTGGGGTGTCTTCTTTCTAAAATGGGGTCATTTGTGGGGTTCCTATACTGCCCTGGCATTTTAGGGGCCCTAAACCATGAGGAGTAGTCTGTAAATCAAATGCCGCAAAATGACCTGTGAAATCCTAAAGGTACTCATTGGACTTTGGGCCCCTTAGCACAGTTAGGGTGCAAAAAAGTGCCACACATGTGGTATCACCGTACTCGGGAGAAGTAGTATAATGTGTTTTGGGGTGTATTTTTACACATACCCATGCTGGGTGGGAGAAATATCTCTGTAAATGACAATCTTTTGATTTTTTTTTACACACAATTGTCCATTTACAGAGAGATTTCTCCCACCCAGCATGGGTATGTGTAAAAATACACCCCAAAACACATTGTACTACTTCTCCCGAGTACGGCGATACCACGTGTGGCACTTTTTTGCACCCTAACTGCGCTAAGGGGCCCAAAGTCCAATGAGTACCTTTAGGATTTCACAGGTCATTTTTGTTTCAAGACTACTCCTCACGGTTTAGGGCTCCTAAAATGCCAGGGCAGTATAAGAACCCCACTAATGACCTCATTCTAGAAAGAAGACACCCCAAGGTATTCCGTTAGGAGTATGGTGAGTTCATAGAAGATTTTATTTTTGTCACAAGTTAGCGGAAATTGATTTTAATAGTTTTTTTTTCACAAAGTGTCATTTTCCGCTAACTTGTGACAAAAAATAAAATCTTCTAAGAACTCACCATACTCCTAACTTTGGGTGTCTTCTTTCTAGAATGGGGTCATTTGTGGGGTTCCTATACTGCCCTGGCATTTTAGGGGCCCTAAACCGTGAGGAGTAGTCTTGAAACCAACAATGTCGCAAAATGACCTGTGAAATCCTAAAGGTACTCATTGGACTTTGGGCCCCTTAGTGCAATTAGGGTGTAAAAAAGTGCCACACGTGGTACCGCCGTACTCAGGAGAAGTAGTATAATGTGTTTTGTGGTTTATTTTTACACATACCCATGCTGGGTGGGAGAAATCTCTCTGTAAATGACAATCTTTTGATTTTTTTTACACACAATTGTCCATTTACAGAGAGATTTCTCCCACCCAGCATGGGTATGTGTAAAAATACACCACAAAACACATTATACTACTTCTCCTGAGTACGGCGATACCGCATGTGTGACACTTTTTTGCAGCCTAGGTGCGCCAAGGGGCCCAACGTCCTATTCACAGGTCATTTTGAGGCATTTGTTTTGTAGACTACTCCTCACGGTTTAGGGCCCCTAAAATGCCAGGGCAGTATAGGAACCCCACAAGTGACCCCATTTTAGAAAGAATGATTTAGACAAAAAGGGGGTGAGCAGACATAATTATACAGTAAGTACCAGCAAATAACTACACAAGTGTGTCAGAAAAAGGGGGGCAAGGTCATCGACCTGAATGCAAAGCTATAAATTTGTAAAGACAAAGAGGCACCCCCTATTAATAATGGATAATCTACCAAATGACTGGTACAAAAAACCAAGAGTAAATACCAAATCTCTTTATTAAGCCAATTAACAAGCGTTAAAAACAATTAAAAACAAGGCAACACCATGCCCAGCCCAAAATGAGCCCCATGTATAATATATGATAATGACAATAAGCCCTAAGCACTGTCTGGAATTTAGCATAAATTACTATATAGTATGTGTACCAAAATAGAAATTATATAAATATATAAATATATACATATGAGTACAATTCCCAAAATGCAGTGGTAACAATATTGCTGCGTCACAATAATGAATGACGCAGCAATATTGTTACCACTGCATTTTGGGAATTGTACTCATATGTATATATTTATATAATTTCTATTTTGGTACACATACTATATAGTAATTTATGCTAAATTCCAGACAGTGCTTAGGGCTTATTGTCATTATCATATATTATACATGGGGCTCATTTTGGGCTGGGCATGGTGTTGCCTTGTTTTTAATTGTTTTTAACGCTTGTTAATTGGCTTAATAAAGAGATTTGGTATTTACTCTTGGTTTTTTGTACCAGTCATTTGGTAGATTATCCATTATTAATAGGGGGTGCCTCTTTGTCTTTACAAATTTATACCCATTTTAGAAAGAAGACACCCCAAGGTATTCCGTTAGGAGTATGGTGAGTTCATAGAGGATTTTATTTTTTGTCACAAGTTAGTGAAAAATGACACTTTGTGAAAAAAAACAATAAAAATCAATTTCCGCTAACTTTTGACAAAAAATAAAATCTTCTATGAACTCGTCATACATCTAACAGAATACCTTGGGGTGTCTTTTTCTAAAATGGGGTCACTTGTGGGGTTCCTATACCGCCCTGGCATTTTACGGGCCCAAAACCGTGAGTAGTCTGGAAACCAAATGTCTCAAAATGACTGTTCAGGGGTATAAGCATCTGTAAATTTTGATGACAGGTGGTCTATGAGGGGGCGAATTTTGTGGAACCGGTCATAAGCAGGGTGGCCTTTTAGAGGTCAGGTTGTATTGGGCCTGATCTGATGGATAGGAGTGCTAGCGGGTGACAGGAGGTGATTGATGGGTGTCTCAGGGGGTGGTTAGAGGGGAAAATAGATGTAATCAATGCACTGGGGAGGTGATCGGAAGGGGGTCTGAGGGAGATCTGAGGGTTTGGCCGAGTGATCAGGAGCCCACACGGGGCAAATTAGGGCCTGATCTGATGGGTAGGTGTGCTAGGGGGTGACAGGAGGTGATTGATGGGTGTCTCAAGGTGTGATTAGAGGGGGGAATACATGCAAGCAATGCACTGGCGAGGTGATCAGGGCAGGGGTCTTAGGGCGTTCTGAGGGTATGGGCGGGTGATTGAGTGCCCTAGGGGCAGATAGGGGTCTAATCTGATGGGTAGCAGTGACAGGGGGTGATTGATGGGTAATTAGTGGGTGTTTGGAGGAGAGAACAGATGTAAACACTGCACTTGGGAGGTGATCTGATGTCGGATCTGCGGGCGATCTATTGGTGTGGGTGGGTGATCAGATTGCCCGCATGCATACAGTACACAGGGGGGGGGGGGGGGGTCTGGTGAGAATCTGAGGGGTGGGGGGGTGATCAGGAGGGGGCAGGGGGGATAAAAAAAAATAGCGTTGACGGATAGTGATTATACACTTTGTATGCGGCGATCATCGGGTTAACATCCCGCCGGCACTTCCGTATGGCCGGCGGGATGTTGCGGCGGGTGAGCGGAGACAGGATCGCGTCACGGATGATGCGATCGCTCCGCCCATGCCCCTACAAGGACCGCCGCCATTTGTCAATACGGCGGTCCTTGCGGGGTCCACTTCCCGGCCGCCAATTGTCAATACGGCGGTCGGGAAGTGGTTAAGATGTGGGATGCATTGCCACAGGAAGAAGTTATGGCAAATTCTATATCTGCTTTTAAAGGGGGCTTAGGTGCTTTCCTTGCGTTGAAAGACATCCATGGCTATAATTACTAGGTAATGCCCAGTGGTGTTGATCCAGGGATTTTATCTGATTGCCATCTGGAGTCTGAAAGGATTTTTTTTCCTTCTGGGGCTAATTGGACCATGCCTTGTAGGGGTTTTTCACATTCTTCTGGATCAACAGGGATATGTGAGGGAGCAGGCTGGTTTTGTACTTTATTTTCTGGTTGACCGCGATGGACGTATGTTTTTTTTTTCAACCCAAATAACTATGTAATTATATAACTATTTAACCACTTCCCGACCGCCGTATAGACAATTGGCGGCCAAGAAGTGGACCCCGCAAGGACCGCCGTATTGATAAATGGCGGCGGTCCTTTTACGGGCATGGGCGGCGCGATCGCGTCATTCGTGGCGCGATCGGCCGCCGGGGACTGGCTCCGCCCACCTCGCGCTGTAACCCGCCGGCCATTCGGAAGCGCTGGCGGGTTACTAGCACCCGGATCGCCGCATACAAAGTGTATAATACACTTTGTAATGTTTACAAAGTGTATTATACAGGCTGCCTCCTGCCCTGGTGGTCCCAATGTCCGAAGGACCACCAGGGCAGGCTGCAGCCACCCTATGTCGCACCCAAGCGCACACTGATTCCCCCCCCCCCCCTGCCCCAGATCGCCCACAGCACCCCTCAGACCCCCCACTGCCCACCCACCAGACCCTTGTTTGCACCCAATCACCCCCCTAATCACCCATCAATCACTCCCTGTCACTATGTGTCAACGCTATTTTTTTTATCCTGCCCCCTCCTGATCACCCCCCCACCCGTCAGATTCTCCCCAGATGCCCCCCCCCCCCCTGTGTACTGTATGCATCTATCCCCCTGATCACCTGTCAATCACCTGTCAATCACCCCCTGTCACTGCCACCCATCAATCAGCCCCTGACCTGCCCCTTGCGGGCAATCTGATCACCCACCCACAACAATACATCGCCCGCAGATCTGACGTCAGATCACCTCCCAAGTGCAGTGTTTACTTCTGTTCTCTACCCTAAACACCCACTAATTACCCATCAATCATCCATCAATCACCCCCTATCACCACCTGTCACTGTTACCCATCAGATCAGACCCTAATCTGCCCCTTCCGGGCACCCAATCACCCGCCTACACGCTCAGATTGCCCTCAGACCCCCCCTTATCAATTCGCCAGTGCAATATTTACATCTGTTCTTCCCTGTAATAACCCACTGATCACCTGTCAATCACCCATCAATCACCCCCTGTCACTGCCACCCATCAATCACCCCCTGTCACTGCCACCCATCAATCAGCCCCTAACCTGCCCCTTGTGGGCAATCTGATCACCCACCCAAACCAATAGATCGCCCGCAGATCCGACGTCAGATCACCTCCCAAGTGCAGTGTTTACATCTGTTCTCTACCCTAAGCACCCACTAATTACCCATCAGTCACCCATCAATCACCCCCTATCACCACCTGTCACTGTTACCCATCAGATCAGACCCTAATCTGCCCCTTGCAGGCACCCAATCACCCGCCTACACACTCAGATTGTCCTCAGACCCCCCCTTATCAATTCGCCAGTGCAATATTTACATCTGTTCTTCCCTGTAATAACCCACTGATCACCTGTCAATCACCCATCAATCACCCCCTGTCACTGCCACGCATCAATCACCCCCTGTCACTGCCACCCATCAATCAGCCCCTAACCTGCCCCTTGCGGGCAATCTGATCACCCACACCAATAGATCGCCCGCAGATCCGACGTCAGATCACCTCCCAAGTGCAGTGTTTACATCTGTTCTCTACCCTAAACACCCACTAATTACCCATCAATCACCCCCTGTCACTGCTACCTATCAGATTAGACCCCTATCTGCCCCTAGGGCACTCAATCACCCGCCCACACCCTCAGAACGCCCTCAGACCCCAGCCTTGATCACCTCGCCAGTGCATTGCTTGCATCTATTCTCCCCTCTAATCACACCTTGAGACACCCATCAATCACCTCCTGTCACCCCCTAGCACACCTACCTATCAGATCAGGCCCTAATTTGCCCCGTGTGGGCTCCTGATCACTCGGCCAAACCCTCAGATCCCCCTCAGACCCCCTTCCGATCACCTCCCCAGTGCATTGATTGCATCTATTTTCCCCTCTAACCACCCCCTGAGACACCCATCAATCACCTCCTGTCACCCCCCTAGCACTCCTATCCATCAGATCAGGCCCAATACAACCTGTCATCTAAAAGGCCACCCTGCTTATGACCGGTTCCACAAAATTCGCCCCCTCATAGACCACCTGTCATCAAAATTTACAGATGCTTATACCCCTGAACAGTCATTTTGAGACATTTGGTTTCCAGACTACTCACGGTTTTGGGCCCGTAAAATGCCAGGGCAGTATAGGAACCCCACAAAGTGACCCTATTTTAGAAAAAATACACCCCAATGTATTCTGTTAGATGTATGACGAGTTCATAGAAGATTTTTTTTTTTTGTCAAAAGTTAGCGGAAATTGTTTTTTATTGGGTTTTTTTTTCACAAAGTGTCATTTTTCACTAACTTGTGACAAAAAATAAAATCTTCTATGAACTCGCCATACACCTAACGGAATACCTTGGGGTGTCTTCTTTCTAAAATGGTGTCACTTGTGGGGTTCCTATACTACCCTGGCATTTTAGGGGCCCTAAACCGTGAGGAGTAGTCTAGAAAACAAATGCCTCAAAATGACCTGTGAATAGGACGTTGGGCCCCTTAGCGCACCTAGGCTGCAAAAAAGTGTCACACGTGGTACCGCCGTACTAAGGAAAAGTAGTATAATGTGTTTTGGGGTGTATTTTTACACATACCCATGCTGGGTGGGAGAAATCTCTCTGTAAATGGACAATTATGTGTAAAAAAAAATCAAACAATTGTCATTTACAGAGATATTTCTCCCACCCAGCATGGGTATGTGTAAAAATACACCCCAAAACACATTATACTACTTCTCCTGAGTACGGCGGTACCACATGTGTGGCACTTTTTTACACCCTAAGTACGCTAAGGGGCCCAAAGTCCAATGAGTACCTTTCGGATTTCACAGGTCATTTTGCGACATTTGGTTTCAAGACTACTCCTCACGGTTTAGGGTCCCTAAAATGCCAGGGTAGTATAGGAACCCCACAAATGACCCCATTCTAGAAAGAAGACACCCAAAGGTATTGCGTTAGGAGTATGGTGAGTTCATAGAAGATTTTATTTTTTGTCACAAGTTAGCGGAAAATGACACTTTGTGAAAAAAAACAATTAAAATCAATTTCCACTAACTTGTGACAAAAAAATAAAATCTTCTATGAACTCACCATACTCCTAACGGAATA
The DNA here is from genome assembly GCF_040937935.1 of Hyperolius riggenbachi. NCBI lineage: Eukaryota > Metazoa > Chordata > Amphibia > Anura > Hyperoliidae > Hyperolius > Hyperolius riggenbachi. Next base: position 116,255,716 of record NC_090657.1, on the reverse strand, counting down.
CCTTGGGGTGTCTTCTTTCTAAAATGGGGTCATTGGTGGGGTTCCTCTACTGCCCTGGCATTTTAGGGGCCCTAAACCGTGAGGAGTAGTCTTGAAACAAAAATGACCTGTGAAATCCTAAAGGTACTCATTGGACTTTGGGCCCCTTAGCCCAGTTAGGGTGCAAAAAAGTGCCACACATGTGGTATCGCCGTACTCAGGAGAAGTAGTATAATGTGTTTTGGGGTGTATTTTTACACATACCCATGCTGAGTGGGAGAAATATCTCTGTAAATGGACAATTGTGTGTAAAAAAAAAATCAAACAATTGTCATTTACAGAGATATTTCTCCCACCCAGCATGGGTATGTGTAAAAATACACCCCAAAACACATTATACTACTTCTCCTGAGTACGGCAATACCACATGTGTGGCACTTTTTTGCAGCCTAACCGCGCTAAGGGGCCCAAAGTCCAATGAGCACCTTTAGGCTTTACAGGGGTGCTTACAATTTAGCACCCCCAAAATGTCAGGACAGTAAACACACCCCACAAATGACCCCATTTTGGAAAGTAGACACTTCAAAGTATTCAGAGAGGGGCATGGTGAGTCCGTGGCAGATTTCATTTTTTTTTGTCGCAAGTTAGAAGAAATGGAAACTTTTTTTTCTTGGTTTTTTTTGTCACAAAGTGTCATTTTCCACTTACTTGTGACAAAAAATATTATCTTCTATGAACTCACTATGCCTCTCAGTGAATACTTTGGGATGTCTTCTTTCCAAAATGGGGTCATTTGGGGGTATTTATACTATCCTGGAATTCTAGCCCCTCATGAAACATGTCAGGTGCTCAGAGAAGCCAGAGATGCCGGAAAATGGGAAAATTCACTTTTTGCACCATAGTTTGTAAACGCTATAACTTTTACCCAAACCAATAAATATAAGCTGAATGTTTTTTTTTTTTTTAATCAAAAACATGTTTGTCCACATTTTTCGCGCTGCATGTATACAGAAATTTTACTTTATTTGAAAAATGTCAGCACAGAAAGTTAAAAAAATCATTTTTTTTGACAAAATTCATGTCTTTTTTGATGAATATAATAAAAAGTAAAAATCGCAGCAGCAATCAAATAGCACCAAAAGAAAGCTTTATTAGTGACAAGAAAAGGAGCCAAAATTCATTTTATTTGGTAGGTTGTATGAGCGAGCAATAAACCGTGAAAGCTGCAGTGGTCTGAATGGAAAAAAAGTGCCTGGTCCTTAAGGGAGGGTAAAGCCCACGGTCCTCAAGTGGTTAATGGCATTCAAGTAATTTGGATGCGAATGGGAGAAGTGATACAGGGCGGTAGTTGACGAGTGCAGTGGGATCTAGAGAATTTTTTTTTTAAGTAGTGGTGTCACAACAGCCTTTTGAGTGAGGATGGAAAGATGCCTGTGGAAAGGGATAGGTTGAATTGCGATGTTAGTACAGGGATGAAGGATGAGGATAGCTGCAGAATGAGATGAGAGGAAATAGGATCCAAAGAACAGGTAGTAAAATGAGATTTGAAGATTAGAGAAGAGAGAGCATGTTCACAGAGTAGAGAGAAAGCGGATAGAGAAATCAAGAAATGAGGTGTGGATGGAATTTGAGGGCTATATGGAAAAAAACTGTTCAGATTTTGTCACTTTTATTAGTGACGTATATTGCAAATTCTTTAGCTGATAAGCATGAAGGTGGTGGGGGAATCAAAGAAGGGAGTTAAGAGTACTGAACCAGTTCTTTGGATTAAAGCAGCGTTCCCCAACCGTGTCCTCAAGGCCCACCAACAGTACATGTTTTGCAGAAAACCACAAACATGCACAGGTGAAGTAATTAGTGTCTCATCAGAGCTGATTAACTACCTCTGTGGATATATACAAAACATGCAGTGTTGGTGGACAGGGTTGGGGAACACTGGATTAACCACTTGAGGACCTAGGGCTTTCTACCCCTTAAAGAGTAACTGTCAGGCTGCAGAAGCTAATTTAAACCTCTATTCTCCTGTGTTAAACAGTTTAGAAGGAAGCTCAAAAGCCATTAGTGAAGATAAACATTTCAGTTACCTTTGATGTGTGCTTATCTTAAAGTCTGTTATAGACCCATAAAGACGCAAGCCGCAGCTAAACTGCAAAGCATTCTGGGGCCCTCCCCTCGGCTGCTAATGAGACGGTACAGGAGCTTCTAATCAGTCCAGCGCGAAACACTGATAAATCTCGGGGCAGAGTTTCACTGCAGGAGTCAGCTATTGTTCCTAGCCACATGGCTCATTAATATTCACTGCACACCGTGTTGTTCAAGAACGAGCTTATCTGTGATCAGAAGCAGGCAGGACATGACGACACATTTGGCTTCACAAACATGGAGCCTGCCATGAGCTGTCAGGAGCATCTATCTCTGCATATACTATATACAAATTCTGTGAAATCCAAACGTGGACAGTGAAATGCATATGTAATGTAAGTACAGCCAATCTTTAGCTACTGATATATGTGTTTATTTTCTCTGAGACCCTATACCTAACAGCTCCTCTTTAAGGACCGGCCACTTTTTTTCCATTCAGACCACTGCAGCTTTCACGGTTTATTGCTCGCTCATACAACCTACCACCTAAATGAATTTTGGCTCCTTTTCTTGTCACTAATAAAGCTTTCTTTTGGTGCTATTTGATTGCTCCTGCGATTTTTACTTTTTATTATATTCATCAAAAAGACATGAATTGTGGCAAAAAAATGATTTTTTTAACTTTCTGTGCTGACATTTTTCAAATAAAGTAAAATTTCTGTATACATGCAGCGCGAAAAATGTGGACAAACATGTTTTTGATTAAAAAAAAAAAAAACATTCAGCCTATATTTATTGGTTTGGGTAAAAGTTATAGCGTTTACAAACTATGGTGCAAAAAGTGAATTTTCCCATTTTCCGGCATCTCTGACTTTTCTGACCCCCTGTCATGTTTCATGAGGGGCTAGAATTCCAGGATAGTATAAATACCCCCCAAATGACCCCATTTTGGAAAGAAGACATCCCAAAGTATTCACTGAGAGGCATAGTGAGTTCATAGAAGATATTATTTTTTGTCACAAGTAAGCGGAAAATGACACTTTGTGAAAAAAAAAAGTTTCCATTTCTTCTAACTTGCGACAAAAAAAATGAAATCTGCCACGGACTCACCATGCCCCTCTCTGAATACCTTGAAGGGTCTACTTTCCAAAATGGGGTCATTTGTGGGGTGTGTTTACTGTCCTGACATTTTGGGGGGCGCTAAATTGTAAGCACCCCTGTAAAGCCTAAAGGTGCTCATTGGACTTTGGACCCCTTAGCGCGGTTAGGCTGCAAAAAAGTGCCACACATATGGTATTGCCGTACTGAGGAGAAGTAGTATAATGTGTTTTGGGGTGTATTTTTACACATACCCATGCTGGGTGAGAGAAATATCTCTGTAAATGACAATTTGTTAATTTTTTTTACACACAATTGTCCATTTACAGAGATCTTTCTCCCACTCAGCATGGGTATGTGTAAAAATACACCCCAAAACACATTATACTACTTCTCCTGAGTACGGCGATACCACATGTGTGGCACTTTTTTGCACCCTAACTGCGCTAAAGGGCCCAAAGTCCAATGAGTACCTTTAGGATTTCACAGGTCATTTTGAGAAATTTCGTTTCAAGACTACTCCTCACGGTTTAGGGCCCCTAAAATGCCAGGGCAGTAGAGGAACCCCACAAATGACCCCATTCTAGAAAGAAGACACCCAAACGTATTCCGTTAGGAGTATGATGAGTTCATAGAAGATTTTATTTTTTGTCACAAGTTAGCGGAAAATGACACTTTGTGAAAAAACATAATTAAAATCAATTTCCGCTAACTTGTGACAAAAAATAAAATCTTCTATGAACTCGCCATACTACTAACGGAATACCTTTGGGTGTCTTCTTTCTAAAATGGGGTCATTTGTGGGGTTCCTATACTGCCCTGGCCTTTTAGGGGCCCTAAAACCGTGAGGAGTAGTCTTGAAACGAAATTTCTCAAAATGACCTGTGAAATCCTAAAGGTACTCATTGGACTTTGGGCCCTTTAGCGCAGTTAGGGTGCAAAAAAGTGCCACACATGTGGTATCGCCGTACTCGGGAGAAGTAGCACAATGTGTTTTGGGGTGTATTTTTACACATACCCATGCTGGGTGGGAGAAACACCTCTGTAAATGACAATCTTTTTTGATTTTTTTACACACAATTGTCCATTTACAGCGGTATTTCTCCCACCCAGCATGGGTATGTGTAAAAATACACCCCAAAACACATTGTACTACTTCTCCCGAGTACGGCGATACCACATGTGTGGCACTTTTTTGCACCCTAACTGCGCTAAGGGGCCCAAAGTCCAATGAGTACCTTTAGGATTTCACAGGTCATTTTTGTTTCAAGACAGTATAGGAACCCCACTAATGACCCCATTTTAGAAAGAAGACACCCCAAGGTATTCTGTTAGGAGTATGGTGAGTTCATAGAAGTTTTTATTTTTTTGTCACAAGTTAGCGGAAATTGATTTAAATTTTTTTTTTCACAAAGTGTCATTTTCCGCTAACTTGTGACAAAAAATAAAATCTTCTATGAACTCACCATACTCCTAACGGAATACGTTTGGGTGTCTTCTTTCTAGAATGGGGTCATTTGTGGGGTTCCTATACTGCCCTGGCATTTTAGGGGCCCTAAACCGTGAGGAGTAGTCTTGAAACAAAAATGACCTGTGAAATCCTAAAGGTACTCATTGGACTTTGTGCCCCTTAGCGCAGTTAAGCTGCAAAAAAGTGCCAATCATGTGGTATCGCCGTACTCGGGAGATGTAGTATAATGTGTTTTGGGGTGTATTTTTACACATACCCATGCTGGGTGGGAGAAATACCTCTGTAAATGACAATTGTTTGATTTTTTTACACACAATTGTCCATTTACAGAGAGATTTCTCCCACCCAGCATGGGTATGTGTAAAAATACACCCCAAAACACATTATACTACTTCTCCTGAGTACGGCGATACCACATGTGTGGCACTTTTTTGCACCCCAACTGCGCTAAGGGGCACAAAGTCCAATGAGTACCTTTCTAGACTACTCCTCACGGTTTAGGGCCCCTAAAATGCCAGGGCAGTATAGGAACCCCACAAGTGACCCCATTTTAGAAAGAAGACACCCCAAGGTATTCCGTTAGGTGTATGGCGAGTTCATAGAAGATTTTATTTTTTGTCACAAGTTAGTGAAAAATGACACTTTGTGAAAAAAAACCAAAAATCAATTTCCGCTAACTTTTGACAAAAAGTAAAATCTTCTATGAACTCGTCATACACCTAACAGAATACATTGGGGTGTCTTTTTTCTAAAATGGGGTCCGTTTCTGGGGTTCCTATACCGCCCTGGCATTTTACGGGCCCAAAACCGTGAGTAGTCTGGAAACCAAATGTCTCAAAATGACTGTTCAGGGGTATAAGCATCTGCAAATTTTGATGACAGGTGGTCTATGAGGGGGCGAATTTTGTGGAACCGGTCATATGCAGGGTGGCCTTTTAGATGACAGGTTGTATTGGGCCTGATCTGATGGATAGGAGTGCTAGGGGGGTGACAGGAGGTGATTGATGGGTGTCTCAGGGGGTGGTTAGAGGGGAAAATAGATGCAATCAATACACTGGGGAGGTGATCGGAAGGGGGTCTGAAGGGGATCTGAGGGTTTGGCCGAGTGATCAGGAGCCCACACGCCTGATCTGATGGGTAGGTGTGCTAGGGGGTGACAGGAGGTGATTGATGGGTGTCTCAAGGTGTGATTAGAGGGGGGAATAGATGCAAGCAATGCACTGGCGAGGTGATCAGGGCTGGGGCCTGAGGGCATTCTGAGGGTGTAGGCGGGTGATTGAGTGCCCTAGGGGCAGATAGGGGTCTAATCTGATAGGTAGCAGTGACAGGGGGTGATTGATGGGTAATTAGTGGGTGTTTAGGGTAAAGAACAGATATAAACACTGCCCTTGGGAGGTGATCTGACGTCGGATCTGCGGGCGAACTATTGGTGTGGGTGGGTGATCAGATTGCCCGCAAGGGGCAGGTTAGGGGCTGATTGATGGGTGGCAGTGACAGGGGGTGATTGATGGGTGGCCGTGCCAGGGGGTGATTGATGGGTGGCAGTGACGGGGTGATTGATGGGTGATTGACAGGTGATCAGTGGGTTATTACTGGGAAGAACAGATGTAACTAATGCACTGGCGAATTGATAAGGGGAGGGTCTGAGGGCAATCTGAGCGTGTAGGCGGGTGATTGGGTGCCCGCAAGGGGCAGATTAGGGTCTGATCTGATGGGTAACAGTGACAGGTGGTGATAGGGGGTGATTGATGGGTAATTAGTGGGTGTTCAGAGGAGAGAATAGATGTAAACACTGCGCTTGGGTGGTGATCTGATGTCGGATCTGCAGGCGATCTATTGGTGTGGGTGGGTGATCAGATTGCCCGCAAGGGGCAGGTTAGGGGCTGATTGATGGGTGGCAGTGACAGGGGGTTATTGATGGGTGGCAGTGACAGGGGGTGATTGATGGGTGATTGACAGGTGATCAGTGGGTTATTACAGGGAAGGACAGATGTAAATAAAGCCCTGGCGAATTGATAAGGGGGGGGGGGTCTGAGGGCAATCTGAGCGTGTAGGCGGGTGATTGGGTGCCCGCAAGGGGCAGATTAGGGTCTGATCTGATGGGTAACAGTGACAGGTGGTGATAGGGGGTGATTGATGGGTAATTAGTGGGTGTTTAGAGGAGAGAATAGATGTAAACACTGCGTTTGGGTGGTGATCTGATGTCGGATCTGCGGGCGATCTATTGGTGTGGGTGGGTGATCAGATTGCCCGCAAGGGGCAGGTTAGGGGCTGATTGATGGGTGGCAGTGACAGGGGGTGATTGATGGGTGGCAGTGACAGGGGGTGATTGATGGGTGATTGACAGGTGATCAGTGGGTTATTACAGGGAAGAACAGATGTAAATATTGCACTGGCGAATTGATAAGGGGGTGTCTGATGGCAATCTGAGCGTGTAGGCGGGTTATTGGGTGCCCGCAAGGGGCAGATAAGGGTCTGATCTGATGGGTAACAGTGACAGGTGGTGATAGGGGGTGATTGATGGGTAATTAGTGGGTGTTTAGAGGAGAGAATAGATGTAAACACTGCGTTTGGGTGGTGATCTGATGTCGGATCTGCGGGCGATCTATTGGTGTGGGTGGGTGATCAGTTTGCCCGCAAGGGGCAGGTTAGGGGCTGATTGATGGGTGGCAGTGACAGGGGGTGATTGATGGGTGATTGACAGGTGATTGACAGGTGATCAGGGGGGATAGATGCATACAGTACACAGGGGGGGGGTCTGGGGAGAATCTGAGGGGTGAGGGGTGATCAGGAGGGGGCAGTGGGCAGGGGGGGAGATAAAAAAAAAAATAGCGTTGACAGATAGTGACAGGGAGTGATTGATGGGTGATTAGGGGGGTGATTGGGTGCAAACAGGGGTCTGGGGGGTGGGCAGGGGGGGTCTGAGGGGTGCTGTGGGCGATCTGGGGCAGGGGGGGAGAAATCAGTGTGCTTGGGTGCAGACTAGGGTGGCTGCAGCCTGCCCTGGTGGTCCCTCGGATGTAAACGGATGTAAACATTACAAAGTGTATTATACACTTTGTATGCGGCGATCGCGGGGTTAACATCCCGCCGGCGCTTCCGTATAGCCGGCGGGATGTTGCGGCGGGCGGGCAGTGACAGGCGCCGGCGGAGGATCGCGTCACGGATGACGCGATCGCTCCGCCCATGCCCTTAAATGGACCGCCGCCTCTGTGGGTGAGCCGGTCCTTAAGGGCTCCACTTCCCGGCCGCCTCTGTGCGTTAGGCGGTCGGGAAGTGGTTAAAGGATTGGGAAGGTATAAGAGAGAAAAAAAATATTACTGTTTTGCAGAAGAGAGAAAATGTCTAAAGTTGTTGAACTCTTTTTTTTTTTTGTATGAATTAAAATCCTCATTTGTGGTGGTGTATTTTTTTTCCAATTCCATTCAGCTACTCTAGAGCAGTGTTTCTCAACATTTTATTGGTATGTACCCCTTTGAAAACCCTGTACTCACCAAGTACCCCCTAGCATAGTAAACATTATCACAAGTACCCCTTGACAAATATATATTTAATCGTAGTACATAATAATTAGTTCTAAACAATTTCCAAGCATTTACTATTGGTTTTAGTTAGCTAAAACACTCATTTGGTGTTTAAATAAGATTTATCATTTTCTAAAACTCAAAATTTGTTATTCTTGAGTAAGGATATCGAGTACCCCCTGGAACCATCAGAAGTACCCCTTGGGGTACACGTACCACACGTTGAGAACCTAGGCTCTAGAGCAGTGTTTCTCAACATTTTATTGGTATGTACCCCTTTTAAAACCCAGTACTCACCAAGTACCCCCTAGCATAGTAATCATTATCCCAAGTACCCCTTGACAAATATATATTTAATCCTAGTACATGATAATTGGTTCTAAACAATTTCTAAGCATTCACTATTGCTTTTAATTAGCTAAAACACTAATGTGGTGGTGTTTAAATAAGCTTGATCATTTTCTAAAACTTTAAAATTGTTGTTCTTGGTTAAGTAAATCAATCCCGAGTACCCCTTGGAACCATTAGAAGTACCCCCTGGGGTACGCGTACCACACGTTGAGAAACTAGGCTCTAGAGCACCCTTTCAACGTTTTAATAGGTTTGGTCAGCCAGGATTGGTGAGTGACAAAATAAGGGCGGATATTGGTAAGCGGTGCAACGGCATCAATGACTTGAGAGATTGAGCTGTGATAGTGTGTAGCTGCCAAGTATAGGTCAGTGAAGGATGATGTGAGGAGAGATGCCAGAGACAGATTGCATGTCTAGGTTGTGGTACGGTAGTTTCTGCGGAAATGTGAGCGTGCATGTGCCAGCGAGAAATAAAAGTTTAGTAAATTATGATTGGAGTGGAGCATTAGTAAAATCAGTGATAGAACAGAGACGAGAGAATATGAGATCGGGTGTATGGCCATCAGTGTGTATTGGAGCTTTAGTCCACTGAGACAAGCCATTGAAGGTGGTTAGTGACAGAAGTTTGGTAGCAACAGAATTATTGGTATCAACAGGAATGTTTAAATCACCCATGACCAGGGCCTGTTTTCTTATTAAAGGGAACCAGAGACAAACTGCAACTACGAGAATTGGCTCCCGTCTACGTATCTCTGCAGCGGCTGCTGGAAAGATACGCAAAGAGCGCACGTTTCCAACGCTAGACTGGCTCCGACTGACGGAAGAGCGGGGAGCTGGTTCTTGTAGCTGCGGGCAGCGGAGGACGGCGGATTGGGATCGATCCGTGCATATGGGGCTGGAGGAAGCCCCAGGTATGTATAAAATCTTTTCTTTAGTTTGTCTCTGGTTCTCTTTAAGCAAGGTGAAACTTTTGCATCAGGCGCAGAGATTACAGGGGTAGCATATTTGTACTGTGTAAGCACGCAGTCAGAGTAGGAGGAGAAGCGAGAGGAGAGCAAGGTGAAGAGGTCATCATTGGGGAAAAGCAGATTGTTGTGCTGTGTGAGGAGTCTGACAGTGAGTGAGGGGGGAGGCAGGAGAGCAGCAGAAGGGAGGAGGTGGTACTGCTGTCCTGCCTGAGGAGGAATGAAGTGGCTGAGATTAAGCAGTTTGTTTGTCACAGACTCACAGCCAGGCAGTGTGCTATTGTGTTGAGCTGCAGCATGTCATTTAAAAACATTAAATGAAGCATAGTAAATTGTCTGGTGCTGTGTGACCATTCCAAATCGGGGGGGCAAAAAGTCTAGAACCGGCCCTGCCCATGACAATGGTAGGGATTTCAGATGACAGGAACTGGATCTAGGCAAACAGAAGCAGGGCCTAGAGGGCGGTAGATAACTGCAATTTGGAGGTTAGAGGGAGAGTATAGTCAGACTGCATGAAGTGAGCGGCTTAAAGGAGCATTTATCAGAGAGGAGAATAGCCACACCACCACCATGTTTATTCCCACTTCTAGGAGTGTGATTAAAGTGGAACCCCGCATAAGGAAGAGGGGCAGCAGGTGAGACCGTGTCGGAAGGAGTCAGCCAAATTTCAGTGACCCCAAAGAATGTGAAGGCACTGGACGTGAAAAGATCATGGATAAAGGAGAGTTTGACTGAGTGGGCATTCCAGAGGGCAGCAGAGATAGGTGGGTGAGGAGGGGGAGAAGCAGAATATTAATGAGGATATGGCAGGTGGTATGTGAATGTGGTTTGGTGTTAAGGTGATTAGTAGGGGAGAGTGAGAAGAAGTGAGGTTGTACGCTTCTGAAACATTTGAAAAATCTAATCAATGTACCACACACACGTGTTCAATTTTTCCCCAATTATGAAAAAAACATTGAAAACTTGCTTGGTTCTATACATTAAGACATTGACAGAAAAATCCACCACTACCAATATACTTATATTGAAAAGAAAAAAACTCGATGAGATTTCTCAGACACGTAAGAAAAAAACTTTTGATTTTTATTTACAATACTTTTTATTGAATTGCCTTAAAGGAATACTATCGATACCCAAGTGTTCTAAAATGACAGTGTGCAAATAATGTCTAAGTAGCTGTGTAAACATTTTCCTACTTTTCATGGTAAATATCAGTGGCAAAAACTGTAATTTATTGAGGGTAGGATTTAGCTATATTGGGACAAATCAATTGCAGAAGGGGTGTCTGCTTCAATGCACAGCCAGAGTTGCATATCAGACTACAAAAAGCAAATATCAAACATCAAACTCTGAAAGCAAAAACAGTTACATTTCCTCTGCTCTCTTCAGACACTTCAGTCAGAAACAGAGCTCCCAACAGCTGCAGCTCCTGTGTCCTGTCTCTCTCTGTCACACACAAGAGTTACACATAGAGTTAACTGATCAAGTGTGAGGGGAATTTCCCCTCTCCTCATGGCTCAGTCAGCCGTCAGTTTTGGCGTCAGGAAACTTTGAATGTATTTTGCTAACAGTAAACAAAGAGGTTGCTACTAAAATGTAACACGAGAAGTCCTCAGCACCACGTCAGTAATGTATAGCTCTTTTATTAAAAGAAATACAAAGAGATAGCCATAGCAGCGACAGACGCTGTTTCGGACAAAGTCCTTCCTCAAGCTGTATCAGGCTCTCTCTGAAATACAATCCAATTGCTACTCCTATATATACTAGCTGTCAAAACGACATAACCAATCAGGATGCAGGGTATATGGAGGACCTGATGGGGAACTGCAAGAAAGCCAAGTAAGCTACACCCACTAAGATAAAGAGCCAATCGCTGTCAGACCCAAAAATTCAAATATTCCCTTACCTCCTCCTTCCAACTGACAAAAATGTAGAGGACCTGATGGGGAACTGCAGCTCACTCCCCGTGTGCCATGCCAAAACACTTCCTGGAACGCATGCGTAAACGTAAATATACGCGTCAAAAAATCCACATGATTACATGCGTACAAGTGTCTGCGCATGCGTAAAAATGTCCGCATGAATCCCAAAAGTGGGAAATAGAAAAAATGCAAAAAGGCACAATAAATATGTACACAAATATAGAGCGTACAATATGCAAAGTGATGATGGCATGACAATAGGGGATATCAAAAAACCATGCTAACCTACATTAGCCAAAGTATGTTCACCCATAAAAAATTAATGGATGAAAAGTGGGCCTATCTGTGAATATCAAAAGTCAAAATACAGGTTCCCCCATATCCTATCTGCATCCCGACCACATAAAAGAGACACACATTACAAATATTAGAGCCATAGATATAAACCAACAACCCCTTACACTAAAAAAGAAAGAGATTGTGGATCACAATATATCACAAGCATGCCACCCCCCAACCTCCACCCATAACCAAGCTAGACCAAGTATCGAAGACAACGGAGTTAGATACAAAAAGAGAGATCATAGTCCCTGTTAAGTCCACTATTACCCAGTGCTCCCAGGCGTTTAATCCAGAAAGCTTCCCTCCTGAGAAGATCCTTCGCTCTATCCCCCCTAAAGTCGCTGGGAACCCCATCTATGACTTTAACTCTCAGTTGCGAGACCGTGTGGCGGCATACAGTAAAATGCTGAGAAACAGCTTGTTCCATATTAAGTGTTCTAATAGCAGATTTGTGAGAGGAGATACGTTCGCGCAGCCGTTGTGTGGTTTCACCCACGTACACCAACCCACAAGGGCATCTAAGCAAATATACAACATATGAAGAATCACAGGTGTAGAGGCCCCGTATAGAGAACCTCTCACACCTGGATGGATGCGCGAACGTATCTCCCCTCACAATATGGCTGCATAAATGGCAGCCTAAACACGGGAAAGTGCCCCTTCTAGAGGTCACCGCAGGGATAACAGGCCTAGATTTAATTTTATCTCTTACTGTAGGGGCCCGCTTAAATGAAAAAAGGGGCGGATAGCGGAACTCCTCAATATGAGGAAAGGATTCTTTCAAGAGGCCCCAATGTTTCCTCACAATAGACCCCAGCTGATTGCTGCAGGTATTGTAACGGGAAACAAAGGGGAGTCTTGGCCCAGAAGAACGTTTCTTACGTGAAGGCAATTCATCTAAGGTATATTCAGGATAACCTCTACGCCTAAACTTATCCCTCATTTCCACAATACGGGTCTCCCTGACGGCAGGATTAGAGACAATACTCCTGACTCTACCCAACTGGCCACCCGGAATATGTTCACGGGTAGACTTAGGATGAAAGCTGGTAAATTCCAGCAAAGAATTTCGGTCAGTTGGTTTGACAAATAGATCAGTTTGGAATGTCATTCCAGAACGGATTACCATAGTGTCCAAGAAGGCAACACGATCGGGGTGCACATGCGCCGTCAACCGAATACTCGGACAGCTCTCATGAAGATCATTAAGGAAGACCGCCAGGGCCTCCTGGGGCCCCCTCCATACGCAAAATATATCATCGATATATCGTAACCAGCACACAACATGCCTACGATAATATTCATGAGTGTAGACAAATGCCTCCTCAAAGAGGCCCATATAAAGGTTTGCGTAGGAGGGGGCCACATTTGATCCCATGGCGGTCCCCCTGCACTGTTGATAGTATACGCCCTCAAAGACAAAATAGTTTTCCTCCAATATAATCTTAAGTAGAGAAATAGCAAATTTCCTCTGCCCCTCAGAGAGATCCGATTGGGTAAGTAAGAACCAATCCACAGCCTCTACACCCCCATCGTGTGGGATGGAGGTGTAGAGGCTTTCTACATCAAGAGTTACCAAATAAAAATCAGAAGATCCGACATTCAACAACTTCAACTTATCAAGGAACATGGTTGTATCCTTGAGATATGAATCTAATAATACAACAAACGGTTGCAATAACTTGTCCAAAAATTTGGCCAAAGGGACAAAAATTGAACCTACCCCAGCCACAATGGGTCTCCCCGGTGGCTGGTGTAGGTTCTTATGGATTTTCGGTAGCGTATAGAATTGGGGGGTTGCAGGGTGGTCACATAGTAGAAACCTACGCATATCCTCATCTATTATATTACTAGAATAGGCCTGATCTAAGGCAGTCTGTATTCTTCTGCGTATATGGTGAATAGGATCACCAGTTAGTCTCTTATAGACATCAGATTGACTCAATTGAGAGGAAATTTCTTCCTTATAGTAGCTCGTATCTAGGACCACCACTGCTCCCCCCTTATCAGCCGCCCTAATAGTGATGTTAGAATTCGCCTGCAGTCTCTGAAGAGCAATCCTGTCAGATTGATTCATGTTGGACCTATATTGTAAATGTCCACTACGAAAATTGCGCTCCAGAGATTGTATATCTTCCAGAATTCTTGAAGCGAACATGTCAATTGCAGGGTTGCTTGGCGGAGAGAAAGAACTTTTATTTCTCAGGCCAAATTCTCTAGCTGAAAAGGTTCCCTCCTCAGAGGATCGAGGTCTAGACAAAAAGGAATTATTAGCGAAAAAAACTTTAAGTTTGACGTTGCGTAAAAAACGGAAACACTCCTGTTCAATGAGGAAAAAGTCAGGCGGATTGGTTGGACAAAATCCAAGGCCATGGTTCAATACTCGTAACTCCGTGTCATTCAGTTGATAACTGGATATATTTACAACTAACGGAGGGTCTGATTCTTTCGTTCTCTCAAGTTCATCCTGTTGGATGATGGCATGCGTACTCCGTCGTTGTTGTTTCCGCTTGAATCGCTTACCACCACGTCGTTTTTTCGTTGGGAGCCACTAGCAGCGCTATCATCAGACGACATCGGGGCATCAGTAGAATTATCACCTCCACCAGATCTAGGTGCCCGTTTGGATGTATGTCGAGGTTTCTTTGGTTTTGATACAGGAGGCCTTCTGCCCCTACCAAATGAGACTTTTTGCCACGCATACACAAAACCAGACGTGTAATCGTTACTGTCTCTCTGGAACTTCTCTCTTTTCTCCACCTCTGCCATCGATTGATAGATCTCTAGTTTCGATTTCAATTGCTCCTGGAAACCGGTAAATTCCTCCGCTACTAAAATGTATACACCAGTACTTGGCAGCACTTCCCAAACAATTCCTGTGTCAATTGAAAAAAAAATATGTGAATCAATAGTATTCCTTTAAATCGGTTCATTTTATTGCATGGTGTGTGGCCACCAATTGGGCAAGGTTTCATTAATCTGTTGTAAGACAAATTAATGCAAGCCACTGCAGGCTGCGTAATCTAATATTTTAACAAATGGACTTATGTGAACATGCCTATGCCTGGTCACTTCTCATAGTTTAAAAATTGTCTCATTTGTTGGCTATTACATAACCAATCAACTTTCAATTAGATATATCGAAGCAAAGGTCGATCACTAGTATAATTGCTAGAAAACGTATAAATCTTTATTATTACAACACAGTAAAAACTAATTAAATTAATGTAAGCAGCAGAGCTCTGTGCAAATATAGCTGGCCAGCTTCAATAAACATGCATACCGATTACCCCCTCCCCCATACACAGTCACCAATCCATCTAATTCGATCTGTACAATCTGGTAAATGGTCCAATGTATGACCGGCTGCTGGAAAACATTGCTACTTAATAAACGGGATGGAATAATTCCATCAAGTTAATCTTTGTATTAATGCATCAAAGTGTTGTATTAGTGTATAGAACTAGCACCTGGTCAAATAAAATTAATCCAAAATAAACAATGGATATGTAGTATCTCTACTGATCTATCTTGTAGACCTCTCAACACAATATAGTACACATATAGCTGACATGTTATGGGGCACATGGATGCAAGTGTGATATCCATACCGGACTACCCCACTGACTTCCCAACAGAATATATGTGTTGATATAACCATGTATCTCACCCTTTCCTAATGCACGTGAATAGTCTGTGAGACAGTAAAAAGGCTGTTTAGGTACTTGCGCTATGTAGTGCATCTGATGATTTTCAATGCTGGTACTGAGGGATTCCAGGGTAAGATGCCACAGCTTTTCTCAGGCCGCTCACAGCTGTCCGTGGTTACATGCGGCTGGTGGTGTGTAGGTGAAAAGGGCTGGCCAGTGACGTGATGCTCTGCCCACCATTAATCTGTTGTAACTTAAAAAAAACATGATACTGGACTGAAAGTTTTACAATGCTAATGCTAACTTTATTGCTTCATAATTTTCATTGTTCAAATGCATGTGTCATAAAACTGTGCGGTTTTGCAGCATATTAACAAAAAGCACATATTCAATGAAAACAGGGTTTTAGCATGATTACACATGCTAGATGAAACTTGTCAGAGGCTGCCAACAACTAGAGCCTTGTACACAGTATCAATTATGATTGGCCAATTTTACCACCTCCATGTACTATGAGAGCCAAAAGATTTTGAATACTATGAGCAGACTGTGCAGGTAAGCTCCCATACTACATGGAGGTGGTAAAATTGGCCAATCATTGGCCAATTATAATTGATAGTGTGTACAAGGTTTAGGGATCGTCCATGAGATGCAAACATTTCCAAGTTGATGCATATTAATGCACATTTTTATGCAAATATATGCAGCTTCAAAATGGACCAATCAGTTTAAACCTGGGTTTAAATTGATTGGACCATTGTCAAACAGCATATATTTTCATAAAATTGTGCATACATTTGTAGCAACTCTGAAATATTTGCATCTCATTGATCGTTGACCTACCAACAACGACCGCCTCTGCTGAGAACTTAGCGTATGCTCCCAATGTCCCTCTGACATATAGGCCAGAGATCAGTCTGGCAGATAGACTGAGTTGAGCGCATTGCTCTTTCCAACATTGCAAGCCTGTCTGTACAGCCTTGGCTCTGCAATGTCGCTGAAAGGGATGGAATGCTGATCCCTGCCAAATGACATGTTTCATGTGTGTACTATGAAGCAGGTTATTTTGGCACTGATCGCTGAAACTAGGCGCCCTAGAGCAGCAATGTAATGCTGCACGGGGCGCGTAACTGTAATTTGGAGCTCCGGCGGTTGCCGGATCCCGAATTACATCTCCCTCCAAGTTGTGACAACTCAGAAGGGGAATAGTATTTAACGTCGCCGGGGAGTTGTCCTACATACATAAGTACGCGTGTTCTAGGCTTTAGGGTTGCATCACACTGCAAAAGCTTTTTAACCACAAGTGATTTGAAAAGCTCTTGCTAACAGACTCATATCTAGAGAGGTGCAGGCATGGCTAGTGCCATGGGTGCCACAACACCATGGGCACCTAGCCTGCCCCCATGCCACCGCTGTCTGCTGCACTGGTCCCGGTCCGGATGCCACCCCAGCCGCCGCTGTCTGAGCCCTCTCTTTCTGTTGCTCACAACAAACCTCAGAATCCACACCGACAGTCGAGCCAGAGACTGCGCACACACTGCACACCTAGTATAAACTGCCTCTCAGCACCCAGTGTACACTGTGCGAGCAGCACCCTACCTCCCAGCCAGCAGCACTCTACCTCAGCCAGCAGAACCCTACCCCAGCCAACAGCACCCTGCCTGAGCGTGCACCTGTTGTTTTTATGGGGCCGTACTACCCAGATATGCCTCTGCTTGCTAATGCAATGCTGAGGGTGATTTTTATAAAATCACATTGCTCCGGTGAGAACACACACATAGCATTACATTAGCAAGGGCTTTAAAATCACAAGCACTTAGAAAAGTGAACCAGCCCTTAGGGCTCGTTCATACTAGGGGCGTTTTCGGCTTTTTTCAAGTTCAGGCGATTTTTAAAATCGCCCCCACAAAACGCTTGTGCAATGAATGTCTATGAAAAGGTTCATATCAGCGGGGTGCGTTCAGCAAAGCAGTGCCTGTACCGTTTTTGGGGTGTTTTTGCTATAATGGAAGGTATCAGAAGAGCGCTAAATGCTCACAAAACCGCTGTATTGCGTTCGCGTTTTTTAGAATAAATACATTGTATTTATTCTTTTCCGGGTCAGAGTGTTCAGTTCCTGGCCGCTCTGCCAAAGCGCTTTTTCAAAAAACACAGCGCGCAGTGGAGCGCCGGGAGGGGGGGACACACAAAAAAGCAAAGCTTTTGCGGTTTCATTTTTAGGTGTGAATGAGGCCTCAGTGTGATGGAATGCTGTACTGACTACAATGGGAGCTATGGTACTAGGCTCACTTGACTTCACTTTTTAGCAGCCTAATTTCTACAATTGTTTTGACTTGCAGTTTTCACAGAAGATTATCTTTGAGTTTTTCATCATGTGATCATTTTCTGTTAAATAGGTTTGTGACAGTTTTTTTTTTTTTTTAAATATCTAGCTTCTGAAATTCGTAAAATGTATTATAGTAATAATGGTTTGTTCTCTGAGCATGTAATCAGGAAAATATAAACAATCTACCATATTTACTTGAGTATAAACCGATCCGAGGATAAACCAAAATACAGTTTCTCCTTCAGGCACCAGGCAAATTGTTTGACTCGAATGTAAACCTAAGGTGGTCAAACTCCTTCCCCACGTCCCCTTGCAGAGTACTGGCAGCAGAGGCAGTAGAAAAGCATCTTACTCAAATGTGGGGAGGGAAAGTGGGTGGCATCTAGACACCTGGGAAACATGCTTTGTGAAAGGATAGGCAACCACCAGAGACCAGGTACACTATATGGGAGGGAGGAGGGGAGGGGTGCCCTACACACCAGGCACACTATGTGAGAGGGAGGGGGTATCATATGACTGGAGTATTGTTCTGGGGGGCCTTCAGGAGCAAAGCTACTTTCGTGCACAGCCCCGCTCAGTACGCGCGCAGTGCACCGCTGCCCTGTAAACGTTGCACCCGGTGCGGCGAAAACGGTGCATCGGGTGCCCCCAAAACGGCGCATCAGTGTGCTGCTTCAGGGGGCACCTGATGCGTGCGACGTTTACAGGACATCGGTGTGACGTTATTGTCGCACCACGCACTATTACCGGTGCGCTGCGCGCACACTAAGTGGGGCTGTGCTCGATGTGTGGGCGCAAACCTCCTAATTCCGTGGTTTGCGCCCACTACCTCTTAAGGCTCACTAACCGGCTTAGCGCCGGTTAGTGAATCAAGTTGTATGAATGTGGACAGTGCACAAAAGTGATATCTCTATTCCATTTTTGCAGCAAGGAAAACAAAATTGAATGAGCTGTAATAAGGATTGGGTATACAGCTTTTTTAAAGAGACACTGAAGCGGGAAAAAAATATGATATAATGAATGGGTTGTGTACTATGAATAATTACTAGAAGATTAGCAGCAAAGAAAATATTCTCATATTTTTATTTTCAGGTATATAGTGTTTTTTCTAACATTGCATGATTCTATAATATGTGCAGATTACCCAACACTCAGCATTCAAAATGATTCTTTCAGAGCAGTCTGTGAACTAATGACCTCTCCTCTGGCAGAGAAAAAGTAAACAGTTCAATAACACTTGAGATAATAAAAGTCAGAAAACAGCCCTCTCCACGACTTTGAAAGTCATAGAGCTTAATGGCTTTTTTTGCATAGAGATAACAACTGGAGTTTCTTAACTCCTCCTGTACTGGAAACAATTAGACTGATGTATCTGATCTTAATGTTTTATTTCTTAGCTGTACTACACATACAAATCATAATATCATAATTTTTTTTTCGCTTCAGTGTCTCTTTAAGTTCACTGTCCTGCTTTATTGTGCAATTTGTACTGTGTACATGGCTTAAGAACTGACATTTTAAATGGGTAGGATTGATGCTAACAGCTCCTTCCCCTCCCAAGCCAAATACAGGAAAGGGGATAAAAGAGTCTTTAACCACTAAAACAAGAATGTGATGCAGAACAACCTTTATGAATTATTTGTTTAAAGTTTGAATAAAGCTGCACACACAAATTAAATATTTGTCACCTAAAGCAATCAATTTGTTTTGAAGTGAGTACTCTACAAGTGCACTGATTGACTCCCTGCTGAGCAGTTAGTTCTGGTTTATAGGAAGGGTGGCTCAGTAACTGGCAGCGTGCTGAAAGGACCTCTCTCGCGAAAATCTTAAAATTTAAAATATATGTAAACACATACAATTAAGAAGTACGTTTCTTCCAGAGTAAAAATGAGTCATAAATTACTTTTCTCTTATGTTGCTGTCACTTACAGTAGGTAGTAGAAATCTGACATTACGGCCAGGTTTGGACTAGCCCATCTCCTCATGGGAGGTTCACAGGGGTTTCTTCACTTTCAAAATGCACTTAGTGAATGGCAGTTGCTCTGTCCAACTGCCAAAAAAGTGTACGGTGAGCAGGGAGGCTGGCCAGCATCTTTGTATAAATCTCTTTCAGGGAGTGACTTTATAAAGGACAAAGGTCATGCTGAGAATCCTGTATGGAGAGATGGACTAGCCCAAAACCTGTTGCTTCTGTCAGATTTCTACTACCTACTGTCAGTGACAGCAGCATAGGAGAAAAGTAATGTATGGCTCATTTTACTCTGGAAGAAACGTACTTCCTATTTGTATCTGTTTTAAATTTTAAGATTTTTGCGACAGTTCCGCTTGAAAGACTATAGAGGTAAGGTGAGATTGTTCTTCTTGCTGGATCACTAGAGGGCAAACCAGTGACAGATCAGTAGAGGCGAGAGCAGTGATATTGGGAGACACCTGCAGATTCTCAGGTACTCAGCTGAGCCGATTGCATGTGATCATTTCAGCTGTAAAATATGATACATTATTAGCTAAATAAATACATTAACCCTATCAGTACTAACAAATAAACCCCCTTAAGGACCAGAGCTTCCCTAGTGTTCTAGTGGTCACCATACGGTTCCCTGGTGTTTGGTGGTCTCCCATATACAGTGGGATGCGAAAGTTTGGGCAACGTTGTTAATCGTCATGATTTTCCTGTATAAAT
The DNA here is from genome assembly GCF_040937935.1 of Hyperolius riggenbachi. Lineage (NCBI taxonomy): Eukaryota > Metazoa > Chordata > Amphibia > Anura > Hyperoliidae > Hyperolius > Hyperolius riggenbachi. The sequence continues at coordinate 116,235,326 of NC_090657.1, read as the reverse complement.
CGTGGGTTGTTATGATAAAAAATGTCAGTTAAATGTATCATATAGGAGACACACACAGTGATATTTGAGAAGTGAAATAAAGTTTATTGCATTTACAGAAAGTGCGCAATAATGGTTTAAATAAAATTAGGCAGGTGCATAAATATGGGCACTGTTGTCTTTTTATTGATTCCAAAACCTTTAGAACTAATTATTGGAGCTCAAATTGGCTTAGTAAGCTCAGTGACCCCTGACCTACATACACAAGTGAATCCAGTTATGAGAAAGAGTATTTAAGGGGATCAATTGCAAGTTTCCCTCCTCTTTTAAGTTTCTCTGAAGAGTAGCAACATGGGGGTCTCAAAACAACTCTCAAATGACCTGAAGATAAAGATTGTTCACCATCATGGTTTAGGGGAAGGATACAGAAAGCTGTCTCAGAGATTTCAGCTGTCTGTTTCCACAGTTAGGAACATATTGAGGAAATGGAAGACCACAGGCTCAGTTCAATTTAAGGATCGAAGTGGCAGACCATGAAAAATCTCGGATAAACAGAAGCGAAGAATGGTGAGAATAGTCAGTCAACCCACAGACCAGCACCAAAGACCTACAACAGACCTGCAGATGGAGTCACTGTGCATTGTTCAACCATTCGGCGCACTTTACACAAGGAAATGCTGTATGCGAGTGATGTAGAGGAAGCATTATCTCCGCCCACAGTACACACAGAGCCACTTGAGGTACCCACAGACTAGCACCAAAGACCTACAACATCATCTTGCTGCAGATGGAGTCACTGTACAGGAGATGCTGTATGCAGAAGAAGCCTTTTCTCCGCCCACACCACAAACAGAGCCGCTCGAGGTATGCTAAAGCACATTTGGACAAGCCAGCTTAATTTTGGAATAAGGTGCTGTGGACTGCTGAAACTAAAATGGAGTTATTTGGGCAGAACAAGGGGTGTTATGCATGGAGGAAAAACAACCCAGCATTTCAAGAAAAACACCTGCTACCTACAGTAAAATATGGTGGTGGTACCATCATGCTGTGGCCAGTGCAAGGACTGGGAATCTTGGATTCCACTCAGTATCAGCAGATTCTTAGGACTAATGTCCAGGAATCAGGGACAAAGCTGAAGCTGCACCGGGGCTGGATCTTTCAACAAGACAACAACCCTAAACACTGCTCAGAATCCACTAAGTCATTCATGCAGAGGAACAAGTACAACATTCTGGAATGGCCATCTCAGTCCCCAGACCTGAATATAATTGAAAATCTGTGGTGTGAGTTAGAGAGCTTTCCATGCTCGGAAGCCTTCAAACCTGAATGAACTAGAGATGTTTTGTAAAGAGGAATGGTCCAAAATACCTTCAACCAGAATCCAGACTCTCATTGGAACCTACAGGAAGCATTTAGAGGCTATAATATCTGCAGAAGGAGGATCTACTAAATATTGATTTAATTTATTTTTTGTGGTGCCCAAATTTATGCACCTGCCTAATTTTGTTTAACCACTTGCTGACCGCACCATGCGAAAGTGCGGCGGCAAAGTGGCATGCCCACGACCACGTAACTCCAATTGGCATCGGGTCCTGGGACTTCAGCTGGCCGGGGATCACGCGCTGTGACGCGCGCGCATCCGCCGGCTATAGGCTCTGCTCACCCATGACGTCGACCCGCCGGCCGATCGGAAGCGCCGGCGGTTTGTCGCCGCTATAGAAGCGTATAATATTCTTTGTAATGTATACAAAGCGTATTATACAGGCTGCCTCCTGCCCTGGTGGTCCCAGTGATCGAGGGACCACCAGGGTAGGCTGCAGCCCTCCCTGTCTGCACCCAAGCACACTGATCTGCCCCCTGATCGCCCACAGCACCCCTCAGATCACCCCCCCTCCCCACCCCCCAGACCCCTGTTTGCACCCAATCACCCCCTATTCACCCATCAATCACTCTCTGTCACTATCTGTCAATGATATTTTTTAGATTAGGTCCTAAACTGCCTGATCACCCCCTCAGATCTTCCCCAGACCCCCCCCCCCCCCCCCCCCGTGTACTGTATACATCTATTCTCCCCTGTAATCACCTGTCAATCACAAATCAATCAATCACCCCCTGTCACTGCCACCCATCAGCTCAGACCCTAACCTGCCCCTCGTGGGCACCTGATCACCCGCCCACACCCTCAGATTGCCCGCAGACCCACCCTCAGATCACCTCCAAAAGTGCATTGTTTACATCTGCTCTCCCCTCTAATCACCCAGTGATCACCCATCAAACACCCATCAATCACTCCGTCACCACCTGTCACTGCTACCCATCAGATTAGACCCTAATCTGCCCCTTGCGGGCACCCAATCACCCGCCCACACCCTCAGATAGCCCCCCAGACCCCCTCTGATCACCTCCCCAGTGCATTATTTACATCTGTTCTCCCCTCTAATCACCCACTGATCACCCATCAATCACCCCCTGTCACTACCTGTCACTGCTACCCATCATACCCATCAGATCAGACCCTTATCTGCCCCTTGCGGGCACCCAATGGTCTACGCACCCAATACATCACATGCCCATATTCTCTGCTGCCATGTCCAGGTCACGATTTGAGAACATCCTGTGCTTCCTGCACTTCAGTGCCAATACAACCTGTCATCTAAGAGGCCACCCTGCTTATGACTGGTTGCACAAAATTCGGCCCCTCATAGACCACCTGTCATCAAAATTTGCAGTTGCTTATACCCCTGAACAGTCATTTTGAGGCATTTGGTTTCTAGACTACTCCTCGCGGTTTTGGGCCCCTAAAATGCCAGGGCCATATAGGAACCCCACAAGTGACCCCATTTTAGAAAGAAGACTCCCCAAGGTATTCCGTTAGGTGTATGATGAGTTCATAGAGGATTTTCTTTTTTGTCAAAAGTTAGCGGAAATTGATTTTCATTGGGTTTTTTTTCACAAAGTGTCATTTTCCACTAACTTGTGACAAAATATAAAAGCTTCTATGAACTCACCGTACTTCTAACGGAATACCTTGGGGTGTCTTCTTTCTAAAATGGGGTCACTTGTGGGGTTCCTATACTGCCCTGGCATTTTAGGGGCCCAAAACCGTGAGGAGTAGTCTAGAAACCTAATGCCTGAAAATGACCTGTGAATAGGACGTTGGGCCCCTTAGCGCACCTAGGCTGCAAAAAAGTGTCACACATGTGGTATTGCCGTACTCAGGAGAAGTAGTACAATGTGTTTTGAGGTGTATTTTTACACATACCCATGCTGGGTGGGAGAAATATCTCTGTAAATGATGATTTTTTTTACACACAATTGTCCATTTACAGAGAGATTTCTCCCACCCAGCATGGGTATGTGTAAAAATACACCCCAAAACACATTGTACTACTTCTCCCGAGTAGGCGATACCACGTGTGGCACTTTTTTGCAACCTAACTGTGCTAAGGGGCCCAAAGTCCAATGAGTACCTTTAGGATTTCACAGGTCATTTTTGTTTCAAGACTACTCCTCACGGGTTTAGGGCCCCCAAAATTCCAGGGCAGTATAGGAACACCACAAATGACCCCATTATAGAAAGAAGACACCCCAAGGTTTACCGTTAGGAGTATGGTGAGTTCATAGAAGATTTTATTTTTTGTCACAAGTTAGCGGAAATTGATTTTTATTGTTTTTTTTTTCACAAAGTGTCATTTTCCGCTAACCTGTGACAAAAAATAAAATCATCTATGAACTCACCATACTCCTAACAAAATACCTTGGGGTGTCTTCTTTCTAAAATGGGGTCATTTTTGGGGTTCCTATACTGTACTGGCATCTTAGGGGCCCTAAACCGTGAGGAGTAGTCTTGAAACCAAATGTCTCAAAATGACCTGTGAAATCCTAAAGGTACTCATTGGACTTTGGGCCCCTTAGCGCAGTTAGGTTGCAAAAAAGTGCCACACGTGGTATCGCTGTGCTCGGGAGAAGTAGTATAATGTGTTTTGGGGTGTATTTTTACACATACCCATGCTGGGTGGGAGAAATATGGACAATTGTGTGTAAAAAAAATCTCATTTACAGAGATATTTCTCCCACCCAGCATGGGTATGTGTAAAAATACACCCCAAAACACATTATACTATTTCTCCTGAGTACGACGATACCACGTGTGACACTTTTTTGCAGCCTAGGTGCACTAAGGGGCCCAAAGCCCTATGAGCACCTTTAGGCTTTACAGGGGGTGCTTACAATTTAGCACCCCCAAAATGCCAGGACAGTAAACCCCCCCCCCCCCCCCCAAATGACCCTATTTTGGAAAGTAGACATCCCAAAGTATTCAGAGAGGAGCATGGTGAGTCCGTGGCAGATTTCTTTTTTGTTTGTCACAAGAAAGCAGAAAATCTTTTTTTTTTTTTTTTTTTTGTCACAAAGTGTCATTTTCTTCTAACTTGTGACAAAAAATAAAATCTTCTATGAACTCACCATGCCTCTTAGTGAATACTTTGGGATGTCTTCTTTCCAAAATGGGGTAATTTGGGGGGTATTTACACTATCCTGGAATTCTAGCACCTCATGAAACCTGACAGGTGCTCAGAAAAGTCAGAGATGCTTGAAGATGGGAAAATTCACTTTTTGCACCATAGTTTGTAAACGCTATAACGTTTACCCAAACCAATAAATATACACCTATTGGATTTTTTTTTTTTATCAAAGACATGTAGCACAATAAATTTGGACAAAAATGTATATAGAAATTTTACTTTATTTGAAAAATGTCAGCACAGAAAGTAAAAAAAAATCATGTCTTTTTTGATGAATATAGTAAAAACTAAAAATCACAGCAGCAATCAAATAGCACCAAAAGAAAGCTGTATTTGGGACAAGAAGAGGATGTAAAATTCATTTAAGGGTAGGTTGTATGACCAAGCAATAAACCGTTAAAGCTGCAGTGGTCTGAATGGAAAAAAAGTGTCTGGCCCTTAAAGGGAACCTTAACTGGTGGGGGAAAAAATTCACTTACCTGGGGGCTTTCCCGAGCCTCCTGCAGCCGTCCTGTGCCCGCGCCGGTCCTTCGGTGCCCTCCGGTCTCCCTCCGTAGCTAAGTTTCGTTTTCAGACGACTGCCAGTCGTCCTCGGGCAAAGCGTCCTCTTCTTCCGCATTCCCCGTCGTAAAGAGCCATAAAGCGCGTCCGCATGACATGTTTTGCGTCATGCGGACGCGCTTTATGGCTCTTTACGACGGGGAATGCGGAAGAAGAGGTCGCTTTGCCTGAGGACGACTGGCAGTCGTCCGAAAACGAAACTTAGCCGCGGAGGGAGACCGGAGGGCACCGAAGGACCAGCGCGGGCACAGGACAGCTGCAGGAGGCTCGGGAAAGCCCCCAGGTAAGTGAAATTTTTTTTCCCCACCAGTTAAGGTTCCCTTTAAGGGGTTTTATGACTACAGTCCTTAAGTGGTTAAACAATTATTGCACACTTTCTGTAAATCCAATCAACTTCATTTCACTTCTCAAATATCACTGTGTGTGTCTCCTAGATGATATATTTAACTGACATTTTTTATCGTAACAACCAACGATTTATACAGGAAAATTATGACATTAACAACGTTGCCCAAACTTTCGCATCCCACTGTATGTCCTTGATGTTTAGTGGTCCCCATACATTTCCCTGGTGTCTAGTGGTCCCCATAAACTTCCCTGGTGCATACTGGTCTCTTATATGTTTTTCTGGTATCCAGTCATCCCCTATAAGTTTGCTCAGTGTCTAGTAGTCCCCTATAGATTTGGTGCCTAGTCATCCACATAAGCTTCCCTGGTGTCTAGTGGTCTTTTATATACTCTTCCCTGGTGTCTACTGGTCTTCATAAGCTTCCCTGGTGCCTAGTGGACTTCTTAAGCCACTTTATGCAGACATTGGCAGCAGTATTTCTCACCTCCTCAAGTTCCTCTTGAGGCAGAGCGATGCTGGGTGCTGCCCTGAGCATAGGGTAACGGCAAACTTGGGGAGAGGTGAGTGCCATTCCCCTTCTGGTCCTGCCTTTAGTGACCAGTATGATCAGCACAATCATAGTGGTCACTTTGATCAAGAGCCACTCAGCATGGCTCTTAATCTGTGCAAGGAGATGTCAGCTGTCTAGTGACTGCTGAATTTCCCCATTAGGTGTGCGTGGACACAGCCTAGAAAAAATTGATGCACTGGCAGAGATAGGAGGACATAAACGGTGTTGATTTCAATAGGCCATGTCCAGAACTGGTTAAAGAATCAGGATTTCAAGATGCCAATATTTTTTTACCTGCACCCTGTATGTTAAAGGAAATCTTAAACACACAACTTACATACAGTACGTTTGAACATCAGAAGGAAATGCGGACATTACATTCAAAGACTGATCATTAGATGTTGTTCATTATGCTATCAGTGTTTCTGAGAAATTCTTGTGTGCCACACCAGACAAATCTTGTCTAAAGGTGGCCATACACTGCCCAGTTAGTTGGATAAGGTAAGCAATTGATATCTTTAGCTGCCTGCACCCCTACCACTTTCCCAGCTGTATTGACCTGGCAAACAAATGTTCATATTTTAATTTATATACGATTTAATATGCTGATCATTATATCTATCGAAAATGATATATATTTTTTTTTTACTAGATTCTTATTACATCTGATGCTTACATTTAATCCATTGAAAAAAATGTATTACCGTAGTTTATGGCTAGCTTAATATTAATCGCAACATTGCAGCTACATTTGCTACTGCTTAATGCAATACCAAACCGTGCTGCTGTCGTGCTTGTGTACCACTTCTGCCTACTATTGTTTATGCTCCAACTATAATCTCTGAGTATTTATTAAAATGTTTATTTTTTTTAAAAAGTCATTTTTATTTTGTTTCCTGTAAGTATTTAACCACTTCAGGATCACAGGTTTTCTTCCCTTAAAACCAAAACAACTTTTACATTTCAGCGCTCCTCCCATTCATTCACTGATAACTTTATTGCTACTCATCACATGTGAATGATCTATAGGTTGTTTTTTCGCCACAAATTAGGCTTTTCAAGGGTGATATTTTATTTTAGTAATAATGTTATTCTCTATGCATTTTAAAAAGAAAAAAGAGAAAAAAATGAAAAGATACACTATTTCTATATTTCCAACCATAAAAAAAAGCAAGGGAGGCTAGGATTAGATCAGGGTTGATCAGGGTTAATCAGGGTTGATCAGGGGTATATAGTCCTGGCATATTTATTTATAAGTCCTGGTATATTTATAAAATCCTCTAGGTGGCAGTCAGAATACAAGAAAAGAAGATCCAGTTACCTTGTAATCCTCTCAGGAGTGATTACAAGGTAACTGTATCTTCTTAAAGAGACACTGAAGTGAAAAAAAAATGATATAATGAATTGGTTGTGTACTATGAATAATTACTAGAAGATTAGCAGCAAAGAAAATATTCTCATATTTTTATTTTCAGGTATATAGTGTTTTTTTCTAACATTGCATCATTCTCTAATATGTGCAGATTACACAACACTCAGCATTCAAAATGATTCTTTCAGAGCAGTCTGTGAACTAATGACCTCTCCTCTGCCAGAGGAAAAGTAAAAAATTAACTAACAGTTGAGATAATAAAAGTTAGAAAACAGCCCTCTCCACGACTTTGAAAGTCGTAGAGCTTAATGGCTTTTTTGTATAGAGATAACAACTGGAGTTTCTCAACTCTTCCTGTACTGGAAACAATTAGACTGATGTATCTGATCTTAATGTTTTATTTCTTAGCTGTACTACACATACAAATCATAATATCATAATTTTTTTTTTCGCTTCAGTGTCTCTTTAAGTGCTGGCAACATTGTTTGTAAACCTCACAAATGAATGAGCACTGCTATTGGCTTATAGCAGTGCTCATTCATGGTTACAGGCATCTGATTGGTGATGGGAGTAATTACTCCCATTCATCAATCCCACCCAGAGATAAATGAAGCTGGTGCACGCGCATGTGCACGCACGGGGGCGCGCACCCGCGGGCGGGAGCGCGGGAGCGGGGGCGCGCGGGAGCGCGCGCGCGATCGTGTCTGCACAGCACAATAGCGGCAGGGGCGTTTATCAACGCCCCTGATCCGCTCATTAAGTCAATAGGGGCGTAGTTATGCGTCTGGGAAATCCGAAAGTGGTTAAGCTGTGTTTTTAATTTTAACTTTTATTACGTACTCCAGGTATTGTTCTGTCAGACCCAGTAATCCCAGTGGATCTCACTCTGATTCCATCGCCTCCAGTCCGACCTAAAAATCCAATTTTTGATGATGATGAGAGATCTAAGGTAGGGTAGAGATTGTGTGTCATATTTCTCACACTTTGCTTATTCCAGTTTCCTTAAACAATATATGTACTTTACTGTTTCAGCTATTGGCCATATTATTGAAAAGTAAAAATCCAGATGATTTGCAGGAAGCCAACAAACTAATTAAATCAATGGTCAAAGAGGTAAGCTAACTTAAACTTTGTGTAAACTACAACAACAACAAAACATTTGTAAAGTGATTTTCTAGCGCATAAGCTTGTCTCAGATCAGTACATAGTGATGTGTACAGGGGAAACAATTATGTTATTATAAATGCCAGACTAAACAGATGGCTTTTCAGTTTTGATTTAAAGGGAATCTGAAGTGATAATAAACTTATGAGATAATGATTTGTATGTATAGTACAGCTAAGAAATAGAACATAAGTAGCCCAGATAGGAGGCTCATATTGTTTCCAGTACAGGAAGAGTTAATAAACTTCAGTTGTTATCTATGCAAAAGAGCTTCTCTAAGCTCTTCACCCAAGTTTGGTCAGCTACAGTGCTGTTTTCTGAAGCACTTATCTCAACCTGTCTCTCACTGTTTCTTGTTTGTTTAAGGTTTTACTGCAGGAAATTTTCAAGGGTCATTAGATCTGCTCTTTTTCATAGTTCAAAATACAGAGAGTAGTTTGTAAACTGCAAATATTAGAGAATGATGCAATGGTTTAAAAAAAAACACTATATACCGTATTTTTCGGACTATAAGACGCACTTTTTCTCCCCCAAAAGTGGGGAGAAAAAGTCCCTGCGTCTTATAGTCCGAATGTACCGTATTTGGACTTAAAGAGACTCCGTAACAAAAATTGCATCCTGTTTTTTATCATCCTACAAGTTCCAAAAGCTATTCTAATGTGTTCTGGCTTACTGCAGCACTTTGTACTATCACAGTCTCTGTAATAAATCAACTTATCTCTCTCTTGTCAGACTTGTCAGCCTGTGTCTGGAAGGCTGCCAAGTTCTTCAGTGTTGTGGTTCTGCTATGAACTCCCCCTTCCAGGCCAATCTATGCACACTGCCTGTGTGTTATTTAGATTAGAGCAGCTTCTCTCTTCTCTCTTATCTTTTACAAGCTGGATAAATCGTCCTCTGAGCTGGCTGAGCTTTCACATAGTGAGGAATTACAGACAAGGGCAAAGCTGTTTGCAGGAAGAAAAGAGCAGCCTGAAACTTCAGTGCATGAGAGATGCAGGGGGAAAGAAACACACAAATGATCTCTTGAGATTCAAAAGGAAGGCTGTATACAGCCTGCTTGTGTATGGATGTATTTTCTATGTGTGGACATACTGTACATCAACCTACTTCCTGTTTTGGTGGCCATTTTGTTTGTTTATAAACAAACTTTTTAAAACTGTTTTTAACCACTTTTAATGCGGCGGGGAGCTGCGAAATTGTGACAGAATGTAATAGGAGATGTCCCCTAACGCACTGGTATGTTTACTTTTGTGTGATTTTAACAATACAGATTCTCTTTAAGTTTTTTACCATTGTTTACATTCCCTGCAAGTCGCTCTGAAGATCTAGCGTCCTCAGCTAGTTTTCAATGCCCCGAGTCTCCCGACCACGTGGGTAAGTGTAACGAGCCAGCTTACCGATGCATGAATAAGAAGTAAGGACCCTGGTATTCCCTGCACGAGCCGTGTAGCGTACCCAGCTGGTTAACACTGCCCCGCGTCATTGGCTGTAATTGGCTGCGTGCATCTCAAGCTGTCACTTGACTCTTCTCACGAGAACAGGCTTCAGTTACCCTAGATGTGCGAATGCTGTTAGCGGCCAATCAGCAGAATTGTAATGGGCAGCAGGAGAGGCAAGTGACAGCCGGAGATGCGTGCAGCCGATGCACAGTTGCTAATCAGTGGAATGGGACGCGGGGCAGTGTTATGTTAACCAGCTGGGTACGCTAGACGGCTCCTGCAGGGAAGACTTGTTACTTATCTTTCATGCACCGGTAAGCTGGCTCGTTACTTTGTTCCCGCATCCGGTAAGCTGTGGGGATTCCAGGAAAGGGGTGTGACGTGGCTGCTGTGGATTGGTTTACAGCCCTGCCAGTCAGGGCTGCCGCTAAGTGACTGGCCCCAATGGTCCCACCGGCGAGACCATCGGATCCAGTCATTTAGCGGCAGCCCTGACTGACAGAGCTGTAAACCAATCCACAGCAGCCACGTCACACCCCTTTCCTGGAATCCCCACAGCTTACCCGATGCGGGAACAAAGTAACGAGCCAGCTTACCGGTGCATGAAAGATAAGTAACAAGTCTTCCCTGCAGGAACCGTCTAGCGTACCCAGCTGGTTAACATAACACTGCCCCGCGTCCCATTCCATTGATTAGCAACTTTAAACCAATCAGCGGCAGCAGCCATGTCAAACCTCTTTCCTACAATGTGGTATCTGCGATTGCTCAAGCCATTGATGCTCATAGTGAAGCTGCAGCACCTTTCAAGTCACTAGAATCCCGGGGAACATAGAGGTGAGGCTGCAGCCTGCAGACAGCAGCACTGTATCAGCTAATTCCCACACACGCGAGGATGTCTGCTGATGTCGCCCTCCAGTCATCAATGGCATGGAATCAGGGTAATGTACGCTGCTTGCCAGCCAAGCAGCATTTAGCAGCGAGCCTTCCTCCTCCTATTCCAGACACATAGCCCTTCCCTGACTCACATGCAGGCCTCCTTATGTCACTCCCAGCAGATTAACTCCACACACATCACACCAATCCTCATCTGAGGACTCCTGCACACAGCAGACTTGGCATATGGCCACAGGGAGATGCCAGGCTGAGTGCAGAGCTTGGCTGCTTCTGCTAAACCAGGAGGACTTGCTAATGCATCCTTCTTACTACTGACAGCTCCAACTTACAACTGTGCCATAGCCAAATCCATTCTGCTCTTCCTATCCTACCTGGACTGAGCCATAAGGTGCCAATTGATGATACAACACAGGTGGACAGAGGCAGAAACCGGACAGAAGAGGACACAGGAGGAGTACAGAGGAGGGGACACGAGGTACTAGGGGGACATGAGTTACAAGGGGATATAATAATGGGGGGAGTGGAGAAAATCCACAAGATGCCTCTGCACCATGGATGCACCAGGATTCGTTGTTTTTTTTTTTTATTCCCAATTTTTATCCTCTAAATCTAGGTGCGTCTTATGGTCCGGTGCGTCTTATAGTCCGAAAAATACGGGTAACTGAAAATAAAAAATATGAGACTCTTCTTGAGACTCTACTAATGTTCTACTAATTATCCGTACTACACATACAATTCATTATATCATAAGGTTTTTTTTTTAAGGTACTGAGGTGTAGGTGCAGAGTCCTGGGTCGGCTGGTCAGCTGTGCGTGGCCCTATGCTAGCTCATTGTGCAGCACAGGCAACTTCATCTTCACTGCCACCTGCATTTCCTCCTTATTTGTCCCATGATAGTGAGGGCCAACTGTAGCGGAGGGAGGGCTGGGGTCTTCTAATGCCGGCGATGTGGCTGCACTGGGCAAATTGGTGCACGCTTCACTGGGGCAAATCGCCTGAGGAGGCTAATAGGGTGCAGACGGCAGTGGCGGCAGATAGCCGGACGATTGTTCACAGGTGGCGATTGAGCAGATCCCAGCTGCTGCAGGAGTGGAGGCAATGGAGCAGATCGAGGCTGCTGATGGGACCCCAGGAGCCTTGGGTGCCTGCAGTCTGAAGGAATGCTGCTGCCAGGGATTAGAGGGAAGTGTGCAGCTCTGCTAACGGGACCAGGCTGGTGAGTAGGAGGTGCTGTCTGGGCGAGGTCTCGATTCCAGGAGAGGTAGGCCTCTCTTGGAGGTCACTTTAGGGGCAGGCTGAGCTGCACCCTTGCGAGCGAAACTACCTTAAACCTCCTAAAAACTAAAGTTAACTAAAAACTGATGAATGCTAAAAAATTATAAAAAAGGAAAAGTTGTGGGAGTTCTGCATGCCGTGGCAGCTAGTGCAGCGCCATCTTGGCAGAAACAATAAGCACTTGGATAAGTTTAATTGGATCCCCTAGGAAGATAAAGTACCTATTTATCCACTGTGTGCCGATTTTTTTTTCTTTCTTACCTCCACACAACTGGTCGATCCTCCTAGAAAGGTTCAGGTTTATGGCCCTGTATAACAAGCTCCTTCTGTATAACAGCTATGCAGAGGTTTCCAAGCAAGAAGAGTAGTCCTGACTTCTGCTTGCTACCTCTGATACCAGAACTCTAATTAGCAGATGTTTAGAAGTGCCTGGACTACATTTACCATTCCCAGATACATAATACTCTCTCAAGACTCCATTTTCGTATAAGCTCAATTTATTCTTTTAATTAAAATGACTGACTACCGGGATTATTCCCTATCCGTTCTCTCATCCAAATGTCAGCTGTAACAATCTTCCCCACCAGAGCATGAAGGCGAAATCCCTTTCGGCTCCCCCTTTTCCCTAGAGAATCAGGTTTAGGACAGGAACAGCCTATCGGAAGCAAGAAATGTTGGCGCCTGCATCTATTGGACGATTTGGGCGCCCATAGGCGCTAATGCAAATATAATGCAAATATAAATTTGCTATTTATCAGGCGCCAGCCCGTCTAACTGATTTTTTTTGTGTGTTTCAAAGTTAGAACTTTCTCTTTTTGAAATTTTTTTGTATTTACAAATTTTTCATTTTTGAAAATAGTTTTGAAATTTATCGTTAGAAAATTATAGGGTTAAGAAGAGGAGTTTTAAGATTAAAGAGACTCTGAAGCGAGAATAAATCTCGCTTCAGAGCTCATAGTTAGCAGGGGCATGTGTGCCCCTGCTAAAACGCCGCTATCCCGCGGCTAAACGGGGGGCCCTTCACCCCCAAACCCACCCCCGCAAGACTTGGTCGCAAGTTGGTCGTAAATCTTCTTCTTCCTGGAGGCAGGGCTGCAGCCCTGCCTCCAGTCGCGTCTATCAGACGCGCATTGCCGCCTCTCCCCCGCCCCTCTCAGTGAAGGAAGACTGAGAGGGGCGGGGGAGAGGCGGAGATACGCGTCTGACAGACGCGCGTGGGGCAGGGCTGCGGCGGTTAGCCCTGCCCCAACCAGGAAGCGCCCCCCCCCTGCTGCACCGAGGGGATTTGGGGGTGAAGGGACCCCCGTTAAGCCGCGGGATATCGGCGTTTTAGCAGGGGCACACATGCCCCTGCTAACTATGAGGTCTGAGGCAAGATTTATTCTCGCTTCAGACTCTCTTTAAGCGTCAGGAAAGGGATGTTTTAGGTTTACATATTTATTTGGGTTGAAAAAAGACATACGTCCATCGAGTTAAGCTAGAAAAGGCTAGGCTAGAAAAGGTTAGGCTTCAGGAAGGGGGATTTAGGGTTGGGCATCAGGAAGGGGGTTTTAGGGTAGGAGTCAGGTAGGGGGTTTTAGGGTTAGGCATCAGGAAGGGGGTTTTAGTTTAGGGTTAGGTGTTAGGTGTTTCCCAAACACGGAAACTATTATATATATCTCAACTTATTTGCAGAAAATGAAGGGTTGTTTTGAATCGCTGAATCAATTTTGTAAATGAAATACTTTTCTATGAACACCGTTGTACGTTTCCATACGATGTTTCCTTCATGTGAACCTGCAAACTGTAGTATGTCTTTGACCAGCATGCAATGAGGAAATCTTAAAAATGCTGCATTTTTATATTGAAGTTGTCCATGGGTTTCCTCTGCAGGATGAAGTCAGAATGCAGAAGCTTAGTAAGCGTGTTCACACTCTGGAAGAAGTGAATAATAATGTGAAACTGCTACAAGAAATGTTGACACATTACAGTAAAGAAGACTCATCAGAGGGAGACAAGGAACTTATTAAGGTAAGATATTGATATATTGGAGGGTAGTAGTAAAAATGTTTCTGTACTATGTTAGCCAAACAAATAATGCAGGTAGAAAAAAAACAGTCTTGTAAAAGTAATACATTTTAATGGCTAACTGATTTAAATTAAATGATTCAAACTTTCTGGGATCTAGTCCCCTTTATCGAGCATATTTCCAGATGTTAGCTGAAGTAAAACATCGAACTGCTAAACAGTAATCAGCACAACTGTCATCTTAGTGTTTACTATTTACCTGCATCAGTGTTTTACTTCAGCTAACATCTGGAAATATGCCTGAAGAAGGGGACTAGATCCCAGAAAGCATGCATAATTTAACTTGATCAGTTAGCCATTAAAATATATTACTTTTACAAGACTTAGTTTTTTTCTACCTACATATACTGGAGGGAAAATAGGTGATTTTTTTTTTTTTTAATGTTCATGGGTTGCATTGATTTCAAGTGAAGGTCCAAGCAAAAAAACAAACAAACAAAAAACTCCACTTACCTGGGGCTTCCTCCAGCCCCTGGCAGTCGTTCTGTGCCCTCGCCGCAGCTCCGGTGGCTCCCGGTCTTCCCCGCTGCAGAAGCCGACCCCGCAAGGTCGGGTTCCGGGTTGGCTTCTTCTGCGCTCCACCGCGCGGGTCACGTGGTCCAGCCAACGTCATCAGGATTATACTTCGCAGGCACAGAACTACTGAGCCTGCGCAGTACAATCCTGATGACGTCGGCCAGACCACGTGACCCGCGCCGTAGAGTGCACAAGAAGCCGACCCGGAAGCCGACCTGGCGAGGTCGGCTTCTGCAACTAAGGACACCGGGAGCCACCAGAGCTGCGGCGAGGGCACAGAACGACTGCCAGGGGCTGGAGGAAGCCCCAGGTAAGTGGAGTTTGTTTTTTTTTATTAGCTTGGATGTTTCCTTTAGGCTGCTTACACATAGGGACGTTACAGGCACACGTTAGTGCGCCTGTAACGCTCCCCCAACGCACAGCAATGTAACTCAAGTGGGCTGTTCACACAGCCCACGTTGCGTTACATGTAACGCTGTACGTTGCCCGGAAAGTGCAGCATGCTACGGCGTTAGAGCGGCTATAGCCGCGTTAGACTGTTTACACATGCGCAGTAGGGGGCGGAGAGGAGGCGGGGAGAGCCAGCTACAGTAGCCGCGCACATGGCTACTTAATATTCACTGCACTGGCGGCCGCTGATTGGCCGGCGGGACCAAGTGATGCGGAGTGTCTCGCTCCGCGTCACGTGGTCCCGCCGGCCAATCAGCGCCACTCTGGGAGACTTTATCGGAATAGAGCCGCCTAACGCGGCTCACTCTACCGTCGGCTCTTGCAGCACCATACGTTGTGTTAGGTGCACGTTATGCGACCTTAACGTGGCACCTAACGCAACGTCTTGGTGTGCAAGTAGCCTTAAAGTGTATACCTGGCTAAATATGAAAATTAACCTGTGGGTGAAAATTGCATGCTTCCCTAATATTATCCCGTCCTCTTCTTTTTCTTTTATTTGCAGAACCACACCCACAAACCTATTGCCCACCTACTGCCCATATCAACCCCTTGCTAATGGGTTTCATATCCGCACCCATCTTGCAAAGTTTAGACCCACAACCCGAATCAAACCTCGTTTCACTCGTTCTCCCTAACATTAGCCACATTTGAAGGTTAATAAAAAGACTAAATGTGAAAATAAACTTATTTGTATCCAAACAGTGCCAAACAGATGTTTAGATATTTTAAACATTCTCACCACACTTTGGCAGACTTTGTTCGATAGCTACAGTGGCTTGCAAAAGTATTCGGCCCCCTGGAAGTTTTCCACATGTTGTCACATTACTGCCACAAACATGAAACAATTTTATTGGAATTCCCTGTGATAGACCAATACAAAGTGGTGTACACGTGAGAAGTGGAACAAAAATCATGCATGATTCCAAACATTTTTTTACAAATCAATAACTGCAAAGTGGGGTGTGCATAATTATTCAGCCCCCTTTGGTCTGAGTGCAGTCAGTTGCCCATAGACATTGCCTGATGAGTGCTAATGACTAAATAGAGTGCACCTGTGTGTAATCCAATGTCAGTACAAATACAGCTGCTCTGTGACAGCCTCAGAGGTTGTCTAAGAGAATATTGGGAGCAACAACACCATGAAGTCCAATGAACACACCACACAGGTCAGGGATAAAGTTATTGAGAAATTTAAAGCAGGCTTAGGCTACAAAAAGATTTCCAAAGCCTTGAACATCCCACGGAGCACTGTTCAAGCGATCATTCAGAAATGGAAGGAGTATGGCACAACTGTAAACCTACCAAGACAAGGCCGTCCACCTAAACTCACAGGCCGAACAAGGAGAGCACTGATCAGTAATGCAGTCAAGAGGCCCATGGTGAATGGACGAACTGCAGACATCTACAGCTCAGGTGGAGGAATCTGTCGATAGGACAACTATTAGTCATGCACTGCACAAAGTTGGCCTTTATGGAAGAGTTGCAAGAAGAAAGCCATTGTTAGCAGAAAAGCATAAGAAGTCCCGTTTGCAGTTTGCCACAAGCCATGTGGAGGACACATCAAACATGTGGAAGATGGTGCTCTGGTCAAATGAGATAAAAATGGAACTTTTTGGCCAAAATGCAAAGCGCTATGTGTGGTGGAAAACTAACACTGCACATCACTCTGAACACACCATCCCCACAGTCAAATATGGTGGTGGCAGCATCATGCTCTGGGGGTGCTTCTCCTCAGCAGGGACAGGGAAGCTGGTCAGAGTTGATGGGAAGATGGATGGAGCCAAATACAGGGCAATCTTGGAAGAAAACTTCTTGGAGTCTGCAAAAGACTTTCCAGCAGGACAACGACCCTAAGCATAAAGCCAGGGCAACAATGGAATGGTTTAAAACAAAACATATCCATGTGTTAGAATGGCCCAGTCAAAGTCCAGATCTAAATCCAGTCGAGAATCTGTGGCAAGATCTGAAAACTGCTGTTCACAAACGCTGTCCATCTAATCTGACTGAGCTGGAGCTGTTTTGCAAAGAAGAATGGGCAAGGGTTTTAGTCTCTAGATGTGCAAAGCTGGTAGAGACATACCCTAAAAGACTGGCAGCTGTAATTGCAGGAAAAGGTGGTTCTACAAAGTATTGACTCAGGGGGGCTGAATAATTATGCACACCCCACTTTGCAGTTATTGATTTGTAAAAAATGTTTGGAATCATGTATGATTTTTGCTCCATTTCTCACGTGTACACCACTTTGTATTGGTCTTTCACGGGGAATTCCAATAAAATTGATTAATGTTTGTGGCAGTAATGTGACAAAATGTGGAAAACTTCAAGGGGGCTGAATACTTTTGCAAGCCACTGTATATACCAGATCACAGGATTTACCAAATGCTTAGATAGGACTATTTAGAAAGTATTCAGAATAGAACAGAAGGTTTGGAATGTTTGTCACATTAATATTGCTGTGTCTGTTATTGCATATTCAAATTTCCTCCTTTTTTTTGATTCCCTGACATAATGTGAATTCTTAAATCAAAAAACAAAGTGCACTATGGATCCAAGATGGTAAAAAGCAGCCAAATAAAAGAATAACTCTCCTCAGCCACAGGCAAAACAAATATATGTAGTAGTGGCTCTCATCAAGTCTTATAGATGTACTGTATTTTTCAGACTATAACCCTTTTTCTTCCCCAAAACTTATAGTCCGATCATCTTCATGTAAACAGGCTCCTCTTCTCCTGCTGTGACCACCTCAGTTTCTCTGGGTTCTCCATGCTTCCTGCCTCTGCTGCCACGCTCCTCTTCTTCCTCACTCCAGTGGTCTTCAATTGAACAGGCTCTTCTTCCTGCAGCCAGTGGGACACTGTGGCCGCCTCAGCTTCTCCAGCTCCTCCGTTTCCTCCATGCTTCCATACTGCCACAAAGTAGTGCTTACTGTAACCACAGTGGCGCATGTGCGCGACACGTCGTGCGTGACCACTTGCTCAGCTGTGGTTATAGTGACAACTATTTTTGCGGCATTTTGCGGCAACTATTTGAAGACAGACGCATCGAGGAAATGGAGTACACGGAAGAGCCGAAGAAGCTGAGATGGCCGCAGTGTCCTGCTGGCTGCAGAAAGAGGAGCCTGTTTACCTAATTACAGACCACCATAGAGGGGGAAGAGCAGCGCAGCAGTGGCAGGAAGCATGGAGGAGTTGAGACGGGCGCAGTGTCCTGCTGGCTGCAGCAGAGGAGAAGAGATGCCTGCCTACATGAGGGGGAAAGGAGCATGGCGGCAGGATCAGGTGCAGTATGGAAGTGTTAGTGAAGTGTAGTGGTAGTGTTGTGCTGAGGTAGTGTAGTGTTGTGTAGTGTTATGTTAGTGTTGTGGCTGTGTTATGTAGTTTACGTGTAGTGTTGTGTGGCTTAGCTGATGGGGCAACCCGGGTTAGTGTAGTGTAGTATAGAATGTAATGTAACTGGTGGGGTCAGGAGGGATTAGTGTAGTTTAGCTGGGCATAGTAGCTTAGAGACAGTTTAGGGGGAATAGGTCCATAAGACACCCCTGCACTATAGACACACCAGGTTTAGTATTTTTTTTCTCCTGATTTTTGGCCTCTAAACCTAGGTGCGTCCTATAGCCCGGAGCGTCTTATAGTCCGAAAAATATGGTAATCTTTAAGTCCTAGTTCTCAGATGCACCGTCACCGCACCCCACTCTGGTATACTTGCACTGGATAATGAGGCCTAAAAAATCAGAAATCACTCTTGTTAGTTCTAGCCTCCCTGGTCACAAGTGACTCAAAACATTGAGGATCAGTTGTAGACAGCTGGCTCTGAGGCTGAGATGATGTTGCCTTCACACAAACAATTTATTAGGTAAAAGACTAAAAACAATGCACTCAACTTATACACAGGTATGCCCAGTTATGATGCATACAAGTAAGCATTTGGAACTGAGAAGACTTGCTGTCTTAATAAATATCAGCCGTCCATCCCATCCTCTGCTCTACTCATCCGCAATGACCAAGTGTGTCCCATGCAGGAGTAAGGCACACCGGATTGGTTTGGTTCCAGGAATGTTAGCTAACCCTTGATAACGTTCTATGGAACAAAACCAGTCAGGTCTGCTTTACTGCTGTAGGGGATGCACTTGGTCTTTGTGGATTAGTGGAGGAGAGGACAGAACACCTGATATTCATTCGTCATCTATGTATATCATCCCTCCACAAGTAGTTTTGTTACAGAGCAAAAAGTAACATTTTAGATTTTGTAGAAATTGTATAGAACAAATATTTTTTTCTACATATTTAGTTGTGGAGGTTGTAGATAGTAGATTTCCTCCGTCACTCCGATTTCCTCTCACATCCCAAAAACATACAGGTAAGTTAATTGGTTCCCTCCAGAATTGGCCTTTGTGTATGACATAAAAAAACTCTGAATGCAGTAGGGATTACATTATAAGCTTGACTTATGGACTGATAGTAATATGACAACTGAGCTCTAAAGAGGATGTCAACACAAATACACAAAAGTAATAATGTCTGTCTGTTTTTGTAGGAGCTGTTTGAGAGATGTGAAACAAAGAGACTTACTTTGTTCAAAATGGCCAGTGAAACAGAAGATAATGATAGTAGTCTAGGTAAGAAATTGTTAAAATTATTATTTACAGTTACAGCATAACTGTAAAAATCACGTTCATTTTGGTCTTGTAAAGCTATGTACACACCCATGACTAAAGTCAGGTGAGGCGGCTGATAATGACCACCATCAGGTATGTGTTCAGTAGCCCCCGTCCGATGCCCTGCAAGCGATCGGCCAGTTGGATCAGCTCACCCAAGCGTGACGCCACGCATTTGCCGCTTTGTCATCCCTCTGCCCCCGCATATCAAGTGTCATTGGCTGTACAGCTGACTTTGTCATCTGACAGCATCTGTGTACTGTTGGTCAGCGATGATGCCCAAAGGGTTTTGGTCCCGATCCCCGATGGGCGACATCCATCAACAGTGTGTACGCACCATAAGACGTGGTTCCCTCTGCTGCTTCCCTCTGCTGCTAATCCCACATTGTACACTTTGTAAAGACTTAGTATTATTTTATAGACGTTATCATATATTCTTGAACATAAACTGAAAATGTTGGGCCAAAAATAAGCCCTTACCTGAAATCTAGAAAAAAAAATCCAGAGAGCACAGTAGAACACTCAGGAATGCATTCATCCCTACTGCTTATATAGGCCGGCAGAGAACAGTCCTCAGAGGACAGTCAGTGACATGACTATGTACTCTGTAAAGTGCTGTAGAAGACGGCGCTGC
Source organism: Hyperolius riggenbachi (assembly GCF_040937935.1). NCBI lineage: Eukaryota > Metazoa > Chordata > Amphibia > Anura > Hyperoliidae > Hyperolius > Hyperolius riggenbachi. The sequence continues at coordinate 116,214,899 of NC_090657.1, read as the reverse complement.
TATATACAGTAAATACATAATAATTATATGGCAGGACATTAAACTATGACTATGGTAGGATTAGATTGTGAGCTCCTCTGAGGACAGTCAGTGACATGACTATGTACTCTGTAATGTGCTACAGAAGATGTCAGTGCTATATAAATACATAATAATAATATGGCAGGACATTAGACTTTGACTATGGTAGGATTAGATTGTGAGCTCCTCTGAGGACAGTCAGTGACATGGCTATGTACTCTGTAAAGTGCTGTAGAAGACGGCGCTGCTATATAAATACATAATAATATGATAGGACATTAGACTTTGACTATGGTAGGATTAGTTGTGAGCTCTTCTGAGGACAGTCAGTGACATGACTATGTACTCTGTAAAGTGCTGCAGGAGATGTCAGAGCTAAATAAATACATAATATGACAGGACATTAGACTAGGACTATGGTAGGATTAGATTGTAAGCACCTCTGAGGCAAAGTGGGTGCGGCCATATGATGTGGGTGGAACCACCACTATATAGCCAGATGTGGGTACCAACCCCCCTGTATAGGTGACAGGATGTCCCATTAATTTGTAGGGTGCCCCCAGTATAGGTAGAAGAAGAAGAAGAAGAAGAAGAAGAAAATCTTTATTGTCATTGTAACAACCGAAATTGTACAACGAAATTCTTAAGTGCAATTTTCCAGCAAAAGCAAAGATAGCATAACATTCCATTCTTACATACATTGCATTGCACACACCCCTTATCAACATGGCCACTTAGCAGCATTTAACATAGAAATGGCTGAAGGATAAAAACTGTTCTTTAGTCTATTTGTCTTAGTTTTTATAAGTCTAAGACGTTTTCCAGAAGGGAGATTTTCAAATAACACATGTCCTGGATGTGAGGCGTCGCTTAAAATTTTCTTAATATTCCTGAAACAATAAGACGTATATAATTCTTCTAATGGAAGGAGAGGACAGCCAACTATCCTCTGGGCAACCTTAATTACCCTATGAAGCTGCTTTTTCTGTGCTACTGTGCAGCTTGAAAACCACGCACAGAGACAGTAGACTAGGACACTCTCCACTGTACTACGGTAAAAAGACACCAACAATTTCTCAGGAATATTATTCTTCCTAAGCACCCTCAAAAAATATAGCCTCTTCTGTGCCTTTTTCACTACTTCAGCAATATGTGACCCCCAAGTCAGGTCCTCTTTAATAGTAACTCCTAAAAACCGAAAGTCTGTGACCCTTTCTACAATATTTCCATTTATAATAAGTGGCTGAATGTCATCTGCCTTCTTCCTAAAATCCACTATAAGCTCCTTGGTTTTAGCTACATTTAGGAGCAGATTATTGTCTCTACACCACATTTCCAGCCTTTCTACCTCATCCCTATAGGCAGACTCATCCCCCCCTGATATGAGCCCCACCACTGTAGTGTCATCAGCAAACTTAACGATGGTGTTACTATGGTGGGCAGGAACACAATCATGAGTGTAGAGGGTATAGAGCAGGGGGCTCAGCACACAGCCCTGAGGAGAGCCAGTGCTGAGACTGATAGATGAGGAAAAATTTGTACCCACTCTAACCCTCTGAGGACGATCGCTCAAAAAGTTCTTAATCCAGAGGCAAGTTGAGTATGGAAGCCCTATGTCTGACAATTTGGTCACCAGTCTATAGGGTATAATAGTATTAAAAGCAGAACTAAAATCAATAAAAAGCAATCGTGCATAACTCCCTCGCTGCTCTAAATGGGACAGTACAACTTGGAGGACAGTAGCCACCGCATCCTCTGTGGACCTATTTGATCTATAGGCAAACTGATGTTGATCAAACATGGGAGGAATAAAAGACAATATATAGTTCCTGATGAGCTTCTCAAAACACTTCATAATCACAGGTGTCAATGCGACTGGCCTGTAATCATTAAAGAGGAACTGTAACGACAAAACGGCCCCTGGGGGGTACTCACCTCGGGTGGGGGAAGCCTCAGGATCCTAATGAGGCTTCCCACGCCGTCCTGCGTCCCTCGGGGGTCTCGCTGTAGCCCTCCGTACAGCCGTGACGCAATATTTACCTTCCTGGCTCCTGCGCAGGCGCTCTGATGCCTCTCGGCACCGAAGTAGGCGGAAATACCCGATCGCCGTCGGGTCTGCTCTACTGCGCAGGCGCAAGTTTCCGGCGCCTGCGCAGTAGAGCGGACCCGACGGAGATCGGGTATTTCCGTCTATTTCCGTGCCGAAAGTCGCCACAGCGCCCCCGCTGGAGCCAGCAAAGGTAAATATTGAACTGACAGTCGGCACAGTCGCCGGCTGTTCGGAGGGCTGCGGCAAGACCCCCGTGGGACAGAGGACGGCGTGGGAAGCCTCATTAGGATCCGGAGGCTTCCCCCACCCGAGGTGAGTACCCCCCAGGGGAGGTTTTTGTTGTTACAGAGTCTCTTTAAGGGTAGTGATGGTCTGTTTTTTGGCCAGAGGAACTATAACAGAGGATTTTAAACAAGTTGGTACAATTGATTGAGACAGGGACTGATTAAAAATCCTAGTGAAGACCCCAGCTAGTTGGTCTGCACATTCTTTTAAAACACGTCCTGAGACACCATCTGGTCCAACTGCCTTTCGTGGGTTGATGGCTCGCAACGTACGTCTCACATCATGCTCCCCCAATACATAAGGGGCACTGTTATTGATATCTGAATGGGGTCTAGCTGTCTCATATGAATCCACTTCAAACCGTGCTAAATAATAATTCAATTCCTCAGCTAACGATGAATCACCGCCCACATCTCCAGAATTATTTCGATAATTGGTCATATGCTGGATACCCTGGTAGTGATGTGCAGCCAGTATAGGTGGTAAGGTGTCCCCAGTATAGATAGTAAGTGTCCCCAGTATAGGTAGTAAGGTGCTCCCCCCCCAATATAGGTAGTAAGGTGACCCCCAGTATAGGTAGTAGGGTGTCCCCAGGCAGTGGTTGGGTGGGTAGGTAGGTAGGTATCAGTGTGTGGGGTTTTAGGTAGGTGGGTAGCAGTGTATTCGTTTAGGTAGGTAGGTAGCAGTGTGTGGGTAGGTAGGAAGCAGTGTGTGGGGGTTTTAGGTAGGTAGGTAGATGTGTGGGTTTAGGTAGCAGTGTGTGGGTAGTTATGTAAAAGCTTGTAGGGTTTTAGGTAGGTAGGTGGTAGCAGTGGGTGGGTAGGTAGAAGCTTGTGGGGTTTTAGGTAGGCAGGTAGGTAGCAGTGTGTGGGTTTAGGTAGATAGGTAGCAGTGTCTGGGTAGGCAGGTGAAAGCTTGTGGGGTTTTAGGTAGGCAGGTAGGTAGCAGTGTGTGGGTTTAGGTAGGTAGGTAGCAGTGTGTGGGTAGGTAGGAAGAAGTTTGTGGGGTTTAAGGTAGGTAGATAGCAGTGTGTGGGTAGGTAGGTAGGTAGCTGTGTGTAGGTTTGGGTGGGTGGTTAGGTAGGTTGGTAAGGTTTAGGTAGCTAGGCAGCAGTGTGTGGTTAGGTAGGTAGATGGGTAGCAATTTGTTGGTTTAGGTAGGTGGCAGTAAGTGGTTATGTAGGTAGTGTTTCTCTCTCCCCCCCCCTCCTCCCTTCTCCTCCCATCAGACCTGCAGATCAGCGTGGCGAGCAGGGGCAAAGACCTCAGATCAGCGTGAGACCCGGCGGACAGAGCGGCACACAGTATGAAGCCGCGCGAGTCAGTCCATATGCAGGAGGTCACTTCCGCATATGAAGTAGTTGGGTCCCATGCTGTCTGTAGGTCTTCCTGTCCCGCTCGCCGCGCTGATCTGCAGGTCTGATGGGAGGGAAGGGAACACAAGGGGCAGCCCAGCCCGAGCCCCCTGCAGGGAGTTAAGGCCACAGACGAGCCGAGGCCGAGCACAGCCGCAGGGGCGGCAACTCAGGGCTCCAGGTGTCACCCCCTAACATGAAGACACCCGGGGCGGGCCGTTCCTGCCGCTTGACGTTAGGAACGCCACTGGGGCAGAGGAGGAGCAGAGACACTGCAGGAGAAGCAGAGTACATGCTGAGGCCCGGTCAGCAGCCAGCAGATGAGAGCAATGTGGCTAGGCCTCACAGGCCCTTAGTTATACATGCTGCTCCGCCTCTGGCCGGGAAGGGGGGGGGGGGGTTACCACCCACATGACAGCAAACAGCAGTTGGCTGGTACAGGTCAGTACATCCTGTGCTTATCCTTCTGGCATTTATTGTGACTATTGAAACTCACTAGTAGCTGCTGCATTATACAGTACTTGAGCCTAACAATTTTTCTATTTATTTTTAAGGTAAAAGTTGGGCGTTCAGTTTATACTTAAGTATATACAGTATATGCTTTTCTGGTTTTCTTGATCTCTGAATACATTTATGGACATCCTTACTTTTATACAGGGGACATTCTTCAGACTAGTGATAATTTATCTCGTGCCATCAATTTGTACAAGAAGATAGTAGAAGGTCAAGACATCAATGGGGAGCTGGAGGTTCCAGAAATAGTGCAAAGTAAAGGTAAAGGTTACTGACACTGTAAGACTGCTTGGTACTTCGCATATAGAAATGTACATATATATTATTTGATATATCTATCTGTCTATCTAAACAGGACTTTTTCTGCATTTTTTTATTTATTTTAATGTTTTTTTATTATTTATTGTTTAATTGATTACTAACAAAATAAACATTTGTAGCTGACAGATAAAATAAAAGAGAAGTTGATTGAAATTAGGAATCGTTAATACTCTTTTTTTCATTCCTGCCTGAAGAGGCAGGATTGAAGATCTGCCCCTGCTTTAGGGGCTGCTGGGCCCCTTGCTTTTGGCAAGAAAATATTGTCAGAAAATACATGAGCATTCCATATTTTGACCCCTGCTCATCTTACGTCCAATATAACAGTATATTCATGATCCGCACATTTTTCTCTTTCCATAAATACCATATTGGCTTGTGCTATTGTGTTTTGTTACAAAGAAATTTAATAACGGGGATTCCGCTTGTGTTCTGCTTATAAGCGTGGTATGGAACTGTCCAGCATTGTCTCAGCAATGTAACGATGCGGGTTCCATGGTGATCGAATATGAGAAACCGCTTCAAACTCGGGCAGATTATTGTCCTATGAAAGTAGGAGTTCAAGACTGCTAAACACAAGGAGCTACTAGCTTTAGAAATCTTATTGCATCATAGATTACAATTAACCTACTGCAGTTGCTTTAAAAGCATTATACAACTTAATACTGAGGTCTCAGTTCATAAAGCAATGGTGGAGCAAGAAGTGGAGAATTAACAGTTGCATACAAAATGTTCCCGATTAGGGTTACCCAACCCTTACCTTATCTAGTGAAAGTGTGCAAGAACGAATCCCTTATATATGTAAACCTTCGGCGCTAATCAGACATTCCACCACCATGAGCACCAAAAAAACTTGATGCGCTTACCAGGTAGTTACAGACCTTGATTATAGGGTCTGTAACAAAGCATATGTGATCAACGACAGGTATCTCCCCAGCTGGCCTCCTCTCCAAAGTGCAGGTGTCAGCAATGATTCACAAGCTCCCGTATGCAGTCATTCCCCAATACATGTATAAAAGACAATAATGGGCTCATCTAAGCGTATCAGTCTTATATTTAATAAAAAAATTCTGTTTAAAATACACATTAAAAGGAAGTAAAATCACTCACATCTGGGTCCTTATGACAGGGACCCAAAGCAGAATACAGCATGTAAATAACACAGGACGCCGTCCAGCCAAACGTCCGCCTCGCCCGACCGGTTTCACTATTAAAGTTTCCTCAGGGGCTTAAAGACCAGATGGCTGGATCGGCACATATATATACATACAGTCACCTTAACTAGGAGGTGGTCCCCGGTAAAGCCACGCCGCTCGGTCGGAGGAAGCTTCCTGTATCACAGCGCTGCGTTCCACGCAGCGTCACTTCCGCTCCGCCGATAGTGGCCAATAGAAATATACATCACATATCATAAAGAGGCCTCTAAATTGATACTGCTCAAACCTATAAAAATTATTAATTAATAAAGGTAATACGCAGTTTTAAATACAAAATAAAAATGATATATCCAAAATTATAAAAAACTTTGAAATAAACTTAGGCAGAATTACCTGCTCACTGACATGAAAATGGAAGGCGTCCTGTTTACACCACATCATTTAAAAGTAATCCTGCACTGCCATCTACTGGATCAAATAAATTACTACAACTTACATATAAATTCCTGTTTTTACACATTAGAAATAAAACAATTCAGGTCTAATTCAATATTTAATCCATATGGATTCATACAATTTATCTCATATATCCACTTAGTCTCAAGTTTAGATATTTCCCTTACTTTATTAGAACCCCTCCAATTATTTAAATATTTTTGAATGCCACAACAAAATTAAACCTGATGGATCTCTATTCTGTTTCAATCTAAAATGATCTGAGACTGAATGACCTTCAAACCCATTTTTAATATTATTTGCATGTTCCCCCAACCTTTCTCTCAATTTTCTCTTAGTCCTACCCACATATTTTAAACCACAAGGGCAAATTAATAGATACACTACATATTTGGACTCACATGTAATAAATTCTTTCATCTCATAGGGGCTTGATTCACAAAGCGGTGCTAACCTAGTTAGCACGCCTAAAGACTTTTGGGCGTGATAAGCATGGCACTAAGTAGGTTAGCACCGCTTTGAGGGAAAAACTCAACGTCGCATAGGGTTTAATGGCATTGCGCGCGTAAAACTTTGTGCGCATAAACATTTATGCACGTAAAACTTTACGCGTAAAACTTTGCGCGCAAGTTTGTTTTATCACACCTAAACTGAGTTTAGGCGTGATAAAGGGATTTTCACCAGCGTGCTAACAGTTAGCACGGCTTTGTGAATCAAGCCCTAGGAGTCTCAATACAGGTAGTGCAAACCATGCACTTTCTGCATTTGAAAAAACCTTTCTCTCCAAAGAAGCTCAATCCCCTATAATGTGGTTGATCTATAGCACTCCCCGTTATTATATCTTTAAAGGACCACTCCCACGAATCAATAAATTTTTAACCATCCAACAGTATATATCATACATACATACATATATATATATATATATATATATATATATATATATATATATATATATATATATATATATATATATATATATATATATATATATATATATATATAGTATATATGAGTCTTGCTGTGTCATTTTTTTATATTTTGTGATGTCCCTTTAATTTACTGTTTGCCACTGAAATCGGAGTCCATCAGTCCCTTGCATAACGTTGACGGACTTTTGTATCTAATAAACGTTGCAGGGGGAGCCTTTGCAGGGTTTGGTAGAAAAAAGACGAGATGGTTTTGCCATGCAATCCCAACTGTGAAGATCATTGCACTCGTGCTTACCCCTCAGCAGTAGCCGTTATTTAGAAGGACCCCTCCGCAGGCTTTTAGGGAGGCAGCTGTCAGCGCAGACTTTGCTGCGCAATAAGCCGCTCTCCCTCTACCTTGATTCGCCTGCGGGTCTGCCAATGCAATGATGACGTGTAGAGGAGCTGAGTGACTCTGCGGTGGCAGAGTCAGTATGGGCTTCCCTCTGTCTATCGGCGCGGCTCACGTCCTTATGACGTGCGGCGTAATGAGCGCAGAGCTCGCTCTGCTGTACTGACAGAGCGTACAGCTTCTGTTTTTCGCCACGCCTCCAGCCCTGATGACGTCGTCATTGGCAGACCCGCAGGCGAATCAAGGTAGAGGGAGAGCGGCTCATTGCGCAGCAAAGTCTGCGCTGACAGCTGCCTCCCTAAAAGCCTGCGGAGGGGTCCTTCTAAATAACGGCTACTGCTGAGGGGTAAGCACGAGCGCAATGATCTTCACAAAGTGTCATTTTTCACTAACTTGTGACAAAAAATAAAATCTTCTATGAACTCGCCATACACATAACGGAATACCTTGGGGTGTCTTCTTTCTAAAATGGGGTCACTTGTGGGGTTCCTATACTGCCCTGGCATTTTAGGGGCCCTAAACCGTGAGGAGTAGTCTAGAAAACAAATGCCTCAAAATGACCTGTGAATAGTACGTTCCTTAGCGCACCTAGGCTGCAAAAAAGTGTCCCACATGTCATATCGCCGTACTCAGGAGAAGTAGTATTGTTTTGGGGTGTATTTTTACACATACCCATGCTGGGTGGGAGAAATCTCTCTGTAAATGGACAATTGTGTGTAAAAAAAAATCAAAAATTTGTCATTTACAGAGATATTTCTCCCACCCAGCATGGGTATGTGTAAAAATACGCCCCAAAACACATTATACTACTTCTCCTGAGTACGGCGATACCACATGTGTGGCACTTTTTTGCAGCCTTACTGCGCAAAGGGGCCCAAAGACCAATGAGTACCTTTAGGATTTCACAGGTAATTTTGAGACATTTGGGTTCAAGACTACTCCTCACGGTTTAGGGCCCCTAAAATGCCAGGGCAGTATAGGAACCCTACAAATGATCCCATTTTAGAAAGAAGACACCCAAAGGTATTCTGTTAGTAGTATGGTGAGTTCATAGAAGATTTTATTTTTTGTCACAAGTTAGCGGAAAATGACACTTTGTGAAAAAAAACAATACAAATCAATTTCCGCTTACTTGTGACAAAAAATAAAATCTACTATGAACTCACCATACTCCTAACGGAATACCTTGGGGTGTATTCTTTCTAAAATGGGGTCATTTGTGGGGTTCCCATACTGCCTTGGCATTTTAGGGGCCCTAAACCGTGAGGAGTAGTCTTGAAACCAAATGTTGCAAAATGACCTGTGAAATCCTAAAGGTACTCATTGGACTTTGGGCCCCTTAGCGCAGTTAGGGTGCAAAAAAGTGCCACACATGTGGTATTGCCATACTCAGGAGAAGTAGTATAATGTGTTTTGGGGTGTATTTTTACACATACCCATGCTGAGTGGGAGAAATATCTCTGTAAATGGACAATTGTGTGTAACAAAAATCAAAAAATTGTCATTTACAGAGATATTTCTCCCACCCAGCATGGGTATGTGTATAAATACACCCCAAAACACATTATACTACTTTTCCTGAGTATGGCAATACCACATGTGTGGCACTTTTTTGCAGCCTAACTGCGCTAAGGGGCCCAAAGTCCAATGAGCACCTTTAGGCTTTACAGGGGTGCTTACAATTTAGCACCCCCCAAAACGCCAGGACAGTAAGCACACCCCACAAATGACTCCATTTTGGAAAGTAGACACTTCAAGGTATTCAGAGAAGAGCATAGTGAGTCCCTGGCAGATTTAATTTCTTTTGTCGCAAGTTAGAAGAAATGGAAACTTTTTTTTTTGTCACAGTGTCATTTTCCGCTAACTTGTGACAAAAAATAAAATCTTCTATGAACTCACCATGCCTCTCAGTGAATACTTTGGGATGTCTTCTTTCCAAAATGGGGTCATTTGGGGGGTATTTATACTATCCTGGAATTTTAGCACCTCATGAGACATGACAGGTGGTCAGAAAAGTCTAAGATGCTTCAAAATGGGAAAATTCACTTTTGGCACCATAGTTTGTAAATGCTATAACTTTTACCCAAACCAATAAATATACACTGAATGGATTTTTTTTTATCAAAGACATGTAGCACAATAAATTTGGACAAAAATGTATACAGCAATTTTACTTTATTTGAAAAATGTCAGCACAGAAAGTAAAAAAAATCATTTATTTGACAAAATTCATGTCTTTTTTGATGAATATAATAAAAACTAAAACTCACAGCAGCAATCAAATAGCACCAAAAGAAAGCTGTATTAGTGACAAGAAAAGGAGGTAAAATTCATTTAGGTGGTAGGTTGTATGACCGAGCAATAAACCGTGAAAGCTGCAGTGGTCTGAATGGAGAAAAAGGCTTTGGTCCTTAAGGGGTAGAAAGACTGTGGTCCTCAAGTGGTTAAAGGCAGAGGATTCACCACCTATTGTTTTTTAAAGCTCTGCAGGACTAATTAGATGAGAGCTCAATTGTTTTTGAATGAGTGATTAGGGTGATGAATATTATCTCATAGTTACATAGTTATTTGGGTTGAAAAAATACATGCATTCCAGTTCAACCAGAAAATAAACACTAGCCTGCACCCTCACATATCCCTGTTGATCCAGAGGAAGGCTAAAAACCCTTACAAGGCATGGTCCAATTAGCCCTTATAAGGGGAAAAAATTCCTTCCCAACTCCAGATGGCAATCAGATGAAATCCCTGGCTCAACACCACCGGGTATTGCCTAGTAATTAGACCCATGGAAGTCTTTCAATACAAGGTTAGCATCAAAGCCCTATTTATACGCAGATATAGCATTTTCCATAACTAATTTCTGTGGCAATACATTCCACATTTTAATCACTCTTACTGTAAAGAACCCTTTCCTAAATAAATGGCTAAAACGATTTTCCTCCATGTGCAGATCATGTCCCATAGTTATATCGTTCTTTGTAAAAGCCTAGGTACAAAAAGCTCATCCGCCAAGATTTTATATTGATGTATGTATACATGTTAATTAGATCTCCTCTAATTAGCCTAAATAAGCCCAGTTTATCTAACCTTTCTTGATAAGTGAGACCTTCCATACCTCTAATCAGTTTTGTTGCCCATCTCTGCACCTGCTCTAAAACGGCAATGTCTTTCCTGTAATGCGGTGCCCAGAACTGAATTCCATATTGCAGATGCGGCCTTACTAGAGAGTTAGACAGAGGCAATATTATGCTAGCCTCCTGAGTTTTTATTTCCCTTTTAATGCATCCCCAAATTGTATTTGCTTTAGCTGCAGTTGCTTGGCATTGAATACAATTTAACTTGTTGTCAATGAGTACTCCTAAAAGTGCATCTCCAAGTTTGATGTCCCCATCTGTATCCTGTTTTTGTATGGTGCTAGACCATTAGTATGACCAAAATGCATGACTACATTTTTCAACGTGGAATTTCATTTGCCATTTATGTGCCCATATAGCCATCCTATCCAGATCATGCTGCAATTTGTCACTATCCTCCTGAGAGTTGATGATTGAGCACAATTCTGTATCATCTGCAAAAATAGCATCATTGCTTTCTACTTCATCTACTAGGTCACACTTCCTATTTGCGGTCTGCTGATATATACACAGCAATGACTGTATGTAGTTTTGAATGTGGTTATTTTAAATGCTTCCCTGTTTTTGATGTAGAGATATTACACATTTTACATTGTTCTTTTGGACATGACTCAATGTTCCCTAATCTGGTCTCCATGGGGTCAAATGCAAATTACAACCTTGCCAGAAATCACGTGGCCAGGCTAGCCATACTGTAAGTGCCATTCCTCTGCCGTGCTGGTATCCTCACTTGACAAAGACACACTGGTGTATCGAAACGCGTCATCATCATCAACAGGCACACAGAGCTTGCCTGGACTCCAGACCTACCACGTACCCTTGTTCATGTCCCCCGCTGGCCACGCTCGACGTTCGAGTAGAACATTGGGCATGTAACATAAGCTTGCAAATTTTTGGGAACTTGTACGTGCATTTCATGTGCAATTTGCAAACTGAATTAAAGGTATTGCACCATAGAGGCGCTTTCTGTTTTTACTGATACAGACATTTGTCAAATCCCACCACTGAGAGCTTCTCTGGACACTACTTTTCCTCCTTCCATTGTCTGACACTGGCATTGGAGAACTGATTCACTTTGGACATAATATTCTTTAGTCTTGGTTGGAACACAAGCGCATTTATTTGTCTATTGCAGTGGTCTGCATCTGTGGCTCTAGAGCCATATGTGACTTTGTAGCCACTTGAGTGCGGCTCTGATAGCAGCTGGGGCTAATCTGCCATTATATGAAAGGAACAGAGGCGCCAACAGGATAAAAGTAGTAATACCAATTAAAATGTGGGTGGCGAGGGTGGACTCGTCTCCCCAACAAAAAAAAAAAAACAACCGCTGTGTATAATACAACAAATTTAATCAAATTTAGTGAGTACTCCAAAACAACTGCAACGCGTTTCTCGCGTCTCAAGCCTGCTTCCTCAGGCAAAAATGCAACAGGAGTAACTGGAACATAAACATAAAAATTACATACAATATAAAAATTATATATATATTGAAAAATATATATTAAGTACATAAACCTTCTCAAAATCACAATTGCCTAAAAATGTTAATAAACAAGGGAAACAGCAGCGTAGCTTTAAAGTATGTTAATCAAAACAGGCTGCAACAACTCATAAAGGCTTCAAACCCCTACTGAGACCAACAGCAAATGACTAATAAGGCAAACTTTGGATTGTACATGTAAAAACATGTCATAATGACACAAACTATTTATGTTTGGGGCAGACCTTCTATTGTGTAATCGCCCCCCTCAAGACACCCTTATTAGTAATATAATAGTAACCGATAATAATATGCATATTAGTAATAAATATACAATTAGCCCAATGTAAGTGGTGAGTAGCCTATAATACTATAAGTGCCCCTAAAAAAGGCAGAGTCCCGTTTGCAATATCTACATTCATCAATAATTTTTTATGTTTATGTTCCAGTTACTCCTGTTGCATTTTTGCCTGAGGAAGCGGGCTTGAGACCCGAGAGTCCACCCTCGCCACCCACATTTTAATTAGTTTTAAAGGGGAACTGAAGAGAGAGGTATATGGAGGCTGTCATGTTCATTTCCTTTTAGACAATACCAGTTGCCTGGCAGCCCTGCTGATCCTCTGCCTCTAATACTATTAGCCATAGCCCCTGAATAAGCATGCAGCAGATCAGGTGTTTCAGTGGTTCAGACTTATAAGTCTGATCTGACAAGACTAGCTGCATGCTTGTTTCTGGTTTTAATCAGATACTACTGCAGAGAAATAGACCAGCAGGGCTGCCAGGCAACTGGTATTGATTAAAAGGAAATAAACATGACAGCCTCCATATACCTCTCTCTTCAGTTCCCCTTTAATTGGTATTACTACTTTTATCCTGTTGGCACCTCTGTTCCTTTCATATACATTATAATCCACCTGGTGGATTGGTGTGTATACCCTTTTCTTTTTCTACGGAGAGCAACTTCTTTTAGCCTGAGTGGGGACAGGTCTAATTTCCCCATACGTATTGAGAGTGGTTGCCTGTGGCTGGCAACCCATACTTGTGAGTATAATTTCTTCTATTACTAAATATGCAACTTGTCCACCAGTAATACACTATTGAGGGCTCTCGATTGTCTTTTTGTCTTTTTTCTACAACCTGCCATTATGCTCTGCCCCCCTTCATGTAGTTGCCAGTTGGTGCAGCCCAGACTAGTCCTGGACACCGCCAGCAAAATCGGCAGCGAGATATAATGGTATGCTACCCGGGCTGCTACTGCCTGTAATTATAGCTCTTAATGTTTTGGATATATACGGGCGGGCCAAGCACTACTAGGGGGCCTCATGTTCCATAACTACCGTATATACTCGGATACAAGTCGACCTCGTATATAAGTCGACCCCAATATTTGACCCTCTTAAAGTGGATCCGAGATGAACTTTTACTCCTTGCATAATTGTGTTCCTTACATATAGTTTATAGGGCATTCCTCAAGCCAAATACTTGTTTTGTTTTGTTTTAATACTCTAATTTCCTATAAACTAATCAAGCCACACCCACAGCTTCTCCAGAGTGCCTTGGCGCTTGCAAGGGATTGTGGGATTTCAGTCTGGGCAGGTGAAAAAGGTGTTACTAGCTATAGATTTCAGAGGCAGAGTTTTCACAATCTGTGAGCTGCAGTGCAGATACAGATCAGTTGCCTGTGTAATGGAGGAGATAAGAGTGGAGTTTTCACAGAATATGCAGATTAGCATGCCTAGATACAGATAAGCTTGCCTGTGTGTGTAATTGTGTAATAGTGACAAGCAGAAAACATGTCTGCTCCCATTGTATCACAGGAAAAAATATTAATATACTGTTGAAGCGGTTTGAAGATAGATTTGCTGTGTAAACTATCTAAACTTTAGATAAGATATATAGACAAGTCACTTGTTATATTTAGTTTTTCATCTAGGATCCGCTTTAAGCTGTCATTTTTTAATGTCTCAAATATAAGTCTACCCAGCAAAGTTGTGGTTAAGTCCAAACCTTCTGTCTTTGGAAAAAATCATAAATATGGTTAAGGGCATCATAGTGGCGTTGTAGTTAGCCCTGGGTCCCCGGTTCGAATCTTTGTATGTTCTCTCCATATCTGTGTGGGTTTCCTCTAAGCATTCCGGTTTCCTTCCACATCCCAAAAACATACAGATAAGCAAATTGGCTTCCCCTAAATCGTCCCTAGACTATGATACATACACTACACGATATAGACATATGACTTATGGTAGGGATTAGATTGTGAGCCCTTCTGAGGGACAGTTAGTGACAAGACAATATACTCTGTTCAGCGCTGCATAATATGTCAGCTCTATAAAAATACTAAATAATAATAACAGAGGCAAGATACCTGTAGCAACCATGTATGATCCCCATGCATCTTCTTCACACTGTGCTGCTGGTAATGTGTTATTAACAGTATATCACAGTGTTGGAAACATGCTTGCAGATCATCAGGGGTTAATCACTACAAGTATCTTTCCTCAGTTAGAAAAACAAGGATAAGCACCAGTGCACACTGGAGCTGATAGGGAAGATAAGCCCAGTCCTGTGCTTCAAAGTAACATGTTAGTGAATTACCCAGTCTGGATTCAGCTCACTCCCAGTCACCGCTGATATCTTTCACAACTCACTGAAGCACGCTGGCTTCAGCTCTCTTGCCGCTCTGATCCCCTCCTCCACTTCCTCATATGTCATTCGCTAAGCAGACCGGCAAAATCTGAGTGTTGTAAAGGAGAGACCTTGTGAAGCAGACTGCTTCAGTGCTGGCTGCCTGAATAGATAACACTGCTCTCCCCAGCGCTGCGCAGTAGTGTTGTCCGGATCATGAACGATTCGTATCTTTGATCCAAATCTATTTTGTGAGTCGAATCATCCGAATCATCAAAATGAGTGATTCGGATCTCAAAAAGGGCGGGGCCAGGAGAGACACACACCCCTCTCAGCGGGCAGCGGGGTCCTGGAAGCAGAGCTGAGATGGATCGCTCTGTTGGATGGAAGCCAGCCTTGCAGGGAGACAGGTAGATGAGAGAGAGGGGACATGGGTGCCACTGCCAGATATGTGTAGAGCACACATACTGGCTATAACGTGCTGCTGATTATAGGCTGTCTGTTCCGTAGTTGTGCACAGTGAACACATTGGAAGCTTTTGGCTCAGCTCAGCACAGCTCAGTAACTTTGCAGGCACTGTGATTGCAGCGCAATATGATCCTCCTGCACTGCTCTGAACAGCTGCACTTCACTTCTGGGAATGCTTTGGGGAATGCTTTCTTTCACTGTGCGACATTTGCATTCAAAGTACACAGATGAGCATATAGGTAAAATACATGTAAAGCATATGATTGCAGCATGTGGGTATTGTGTGCAAACAAACATTTCTGCTCTCTGCTCGTCCCTCCTCCCTTCTCTGTCCACTCCCTGCCCTCTGTCCATCTTCTCCCCTTCTCTGTGTGTCCACCCCCCTCCCCTTCTCCTGTCCACAGCAGGGAAAGACCTGTCCTGCTATTCATTTCACCCCCGAATGCTTCCATAGTAAAATGATCCGAGATTGGGATCAAAGATCCGGATCTTTTCAATGATCCGATTCGAATCATCCGGATCATTGAAAAGATCCGAACTTCCCATCTCTACTGCGCAGTGAAGCTGTCACTGTATCAGCAGCTCTGACAAGGCACCAGATACAACGGAGGATTTCCAGCTGCTCCTACCCCGCTGGCTGCCACAGAATCATGTGCTATCAGAGCGGTGCCCAGTCCATCCTGCAGCTTGCAGGGGGGGAGCTGCATTATCGTGACCAGGCATCTAAGTAAAATAGAGGGACACAACCTGGCTGGCTGGCAGCACTAGAGGGGCAGAAAGCAGCATATGTAAGGGCAGAGGGTACACTTGATACTCAGCAACAAGTGAGAAGTTTAGGTGTGATGCGAGTATAAGTCGCGCCCCCCCCCCCCCCCCCTACTTTACAAAGTAGATTAGACCTAAATTTCTCGACATATAGCCGAGTATATACGGTAGTACTCTGCTGAAAGGTCTAAAGTTGTTCAGTCAAATTATTCAGCTTGCATGGGACTACAAGAACCAGCAGGGATCTACATGGTTTATTTTGGTGTACCTTCAACTAATATAATAGGAACAGATAGGAACTGTATAATAAACCATGTTTAAACAGACTCATATGGTTTTTTGAAAAGAAATTTAACTCTCAATAGAAATCATAATCCTTGTATTGCTGGTTCTTGAAAAGAAATTTGGCTCTCAAAAGAAATCTTAATTGCTTGTATTGCTGATCTTTGGCTTTTTTGACGAATGAGTTTGCAGACCACTGGTCTATTGTATCTCATAAAAAACAGGCAGGGACAAACTCAATCCATCATGAAAAAAATCATCTTTAAAGTTTGATCATAACTTAAACAAATCATAATTTTTAAAGTTATGATCAAACTTGGGAACATTTCCGCAAAACTACACAAGTGGGTAGCTTACAAAAATCCCACTTTTGAATAGCCCTGGTTGTTAGCTTTCCATAATGGTAACTGTTTGGCCTTTTTCTGCTATTCACACTCCTCTGGGGCTATGTAAACAAAATATGGTGATAAAATACTTTGTGTAGAAAATTACCTGTACAAAGTACACTTTCGGAGTTAATAGCCTGCTGGACACCTAACTAGCAATCATCTGGTCGAACTCGATGGACGTATGTCTTTTTTCAACTCAAATAACGATGTAACTGAGGGATACGTTCTTTATTTATTTATTTTTTTAACTGTGAAAGGTTGTAGAATAGATTTTAGGGTGTTTTAGGCCTATCTCTTGTGAATTCTTTTCAGTGACAAACTGAATAAAAAGCGATAAAATGTTTAAATGTTCATTTTCATGTATTTTGTACCAAAGTAAAAAGCTTGTAAAAAGGAACTCAGATTGTTAAATATGTATGCCATGAGGGTATATTACTGTTTTTTGCAAATAAGACTTTGCAATTATTAAAAGGGTACAATGAGAAAACAAAAAAACACAAAGCAGAAAATGGGAGGAAGCATTTGAATGTGATCCACTGGATTGATTACTTTCTTTCATATGTCTGCACCTACTTCTGTGATTAAGGGAGAATACTCTATTGGAACTCAAAGCAGGGCTGAGATACGATATTCCTAAAGCCAAAACTAGGTTGGATAAATACAGATATTGTTTTGTAAATAAAATAGCTTAGAAGTCAACTTTAAAATACTGCATGGCCTAATGCATGAATCCTTAATCTCTCTACCGTTAAATTTCTGCAGGATTGTGTGGTACAACAACTAAGGACCAGTTCACACGCACACTTGCGCGCCATTTAGGCCTGGTGCACACCGAGCAGTTTTTGAAGCGTTTCGCAAACCGATTCCGCCTGTAAAAACGCTTGGCTAATGTATCTCAATGGGCTGGTGCACACCGGCAGTTTGAGGTTTTTAGCAAACCGCAAACGTAGGGCCTGCAGCACTTTTGCGGTTTGCAGAAGTGTTTCTGCCTCAATGTAAAGTATAGGAAAAGCGCAAACCGCTCGGAAAAACGCTAGATCAGAGTGGTTTTCCAGGTGTTTTTTTGTTACAGTAGCTGTTCAGTAACAGCTTTACTGTAACAATATTTGAAATCTGCTACACAAAACGCTCCGGAAAATGCTAGGCATGGTTAGAAAACCTCTCTAAACATGCCTAGAATCGCTCTGAAAATCTGCTTCAAAAACCTCTAGCGTTTTACGGATCTGCTAGCGGTTTTGGTGTGCACTGGGCTGGGAATCACCGCTGAAAGTCGACAAATGCTTTTCTGCACGCTTGCAGAAAAGCATTTGAACGAGACTCTGGGCAGGTGATTGAGACATCCGCCTGAACCAGCCCTAAAGGTCCATACACACACTGGTCTGAACTCTAAGAGGTGCAACATAATGACTGCCATGGCGGGGTGGTCATTATGGTCAGACCTGTGTGACTAAATCAGGCTCACAACGATTGCATGAAGATCCGGCGAGTTAGATTTTTAGCAATGCCCGAGAACAGCACAATAGCATTGTTCTCGCTGCTCCCACCACCAGAAATTTCTCCATTACACACACTCATCGTTTCTCCCACCTGCATAGCAAAAGACGCATCGTGTGCAAAGGCTGATGACACTTCTGTACAGTGTCATTAGTGCACTGCCGCCTTTGCCTGTTGAAGCCTCTGTTGCGAAGCGCTGGGAGCGAAGGGACAACAAGGCCATCTGACAGTGGCTTCCAGCGGGTGGAGAAGGTGCAAAGAACAATGCTGTTGGGTCATGCTCAGGTATAGTTAAAGGTCCGACATGCCAGATCTTTAGGGATAGTCATTGGGCCACTGTACACACTCTAGTCTGCTGCACAACTCTTAGCCATCGTGGTCGTTCTAGTCCATCATGGTCGAGTTCAGACCAGTGTGGTAATAAGTGTCATTCTCTGTATAATATACAGTATGGTATTAGAAAACAGAACAGAAGCGTTACAGAATTTTCTGGAATTCTGCCTGTAATATGTGCCTACTGCCAGTAGGTGGTGCACAAACACCAATTATAACTCTTTCTAGGCCTTTTTTCAGTGTAGAGGAACCCAGCTGGTCAATATCACTTGTAGCAAGTTTTGTACCAATGAGTCAGCCTTGTGATTACCACCAGGGAGGCTACAGGACAACCGAGGTGAGGTGACATGATGAGAAAGACATGTGTATGTATAGTGCCAAGCACACAAATAACTAGTCTGTGTTCCTTTTTTTTTTCTCTCTGCCTGAAAAGGTTAAACATCAGGTATGTAAGTTTCTGTCCGGGTCTGGACCAGGTTGGACTGGGTCAGACTATAGCATAACACTTACTGATAAGTAATTACAACCATAAAATACTTTCCTGTCAGTAAATGTCTTCAGAGAGCAGGAGAGAGATAAAAAGGGTTAATAATTTATACATTTGAGCATACTTCAATGAAGGTGTCATTGAGCGGAGACAATGAAACAGTAAAAACTAGATTCAAATATAAAATAAAACTGTGGGATATCTAAGAAAGTCATTTTTAGGAGAAGGAAGATAGATACAGTTGTTTCTTTCATCAGTTTATTTTCATCTGGATGTCCTTTAAAGTGAAATTCCACAATTGATGATAATGTTTAGCAGCTTTGTGATTATGGTAATGCATTACAAAAACGTTTTTGTTTTTTTTAGCAATGCTTGGTCTGGTTTTTATACCTGTGTATATTTGTAGTTTTTTCAGCTATTTCCTGTAATGGTTCTGATTTGTCTGATTTTGTAATTCTTTCATTTAGCAGCGACAGAATCTAGGAAAGACCTTCCCACACTCATTGATCTTGGAGAATTTGAGTCTTCCTCTCCAGCCATCAATCCAGATCCACTTCCTGGAGTTGCACAACCACCTTCAAGACTAATTCCCATCCTTCCTCCTCCTCCACTTATTCCAACAGTCTCCCGCACCCACTCCTGTCATGGAGATCACTCTCTAATTCAGATGAATAGTGAATCCAATTCTGTTTGTTTGCTAGATGAGGAGCTACTACACCTAGGTAATTATTTCAAATTGACTATATCTTGCCATTGATAAATTTAGCTAGAATATTGCTTGAAGCTTGTCTCCAGTGTATACTTAATGTTTAACTTGTTGTACAATGTTTTACTTTACGTACAGTATCAGGACATAATAAAAATTATTAGTTGTGAATAATTTTACTAGTTTACTAGTGAAAATAATCACAATTATTCACAAAGCTTTAGATTAGAATTAGCACACAATTTGCATCTGCTTTGCATTCAGGGCGTGTATTTAGTCCAGAGGGGCTGTGCATTGCCACTGTAGGTTTGCAAGCGAATGCATCCATGAGCGCTGTCACCAGTCTGTATGTATGTTTTATCAAATGTGTATACCATTTGTCTGATTAGCTGCACTGGAAATGTTGTGTTTTTATCGCTAGATTAGCGTTAGGTTTAGCGTTAGGTCTTCCCCAAGGGGGTCCGTCACAGCCGTGGGGAAGTCTAGTAAGCATAATTTGTGCACATATTATCTCTGAAGCTAACACCCCCCTTTGCCTGAAGTGAAGCTAGGTGTGTAGTCTAATCCAGTGGTCATTGGAGCTTTGCACATTGTGGCAGATAATTCATTCAGGTGTAGGTTCACCCTTCACTGAAGTTATGTTCCCCCATTGTTTTGTGCCTGTAATGAGTGTTGGTGTGTACTTTAGTCCAGGAGTATTGGAGCTCTGCACATCTTATACTATTAAACATTCAGGTATGAGTTTCTGAAAGCGCTGCCATTAAAAATAAATACATTTTTGTTTTTAACTCCTTTCACCCCCACCCTATAGTTAGCAAAATACAACAACAAAGACAAAACATTTGTAAAGCGCTTTTTTTTGTAGACCCAAAGCACATAAGCTTGTCTCAGATCAATACATAGTGATGCGTACAGGTGATAAAAAAAAAGTTATGTGATAAATGCCAGACTAAACAGATGGCTTTTCAGTTTTGATTTAAATGTGTCCAGGGTTGGAGCTGTCTTGATTAAGTTTGGCAAGCCATTCCACAGGGTAGGAGCAGTATGACAGAAAGCTCTGGCTCCAAAGGTTTTTAGTTGGACTCTGAGGGTGGTCAAGTTATTGGATCCTTTTGATCTAAGGTTGTGGGTGGTGTGATGCAGATGCAACAAATTCTTCAGGTATTTAGGGCCTAGGTCATGCAGGGATTTTAATGTTAACATGCCAATTTTGAAAAGTATTCTCCATTTTATGGGTAGGCTGTGTAGTGAGCAAAGGATTGGCGTTATGTGGCAATGGTGGGGTTGGCTTGTTAATAGTCTTGCGGCACCATTCTGTACTAGCTGCAGGTGGTGTAGGTCTTTATTTGATAGGCCTGCATAAAGGGCATTGCAATAATCCAGCCGTGATGTGATGGAGGCGTGAGCTAGGATTAGAAGATCCTCTGAAGGAATGAGGTGCTTAATTTTTGCAATATTCCTTAGAGGAGATGAAATTTGTAAAAAATAATTTTAAAAAGTGTAATTTAA
Source organism: Hyperolius riggenbachi (assembly GCF_040937935.1). NCBI lineage: Eukaryota > Metazoa > Chordata > Amphibia > Anura > Hyperoliidae > Hyperolius > Hyperolius riggenbachi. Next base: position 116,193,750 of record NC_090657.1, on the reverse strand, counting down.
CTGGTTTCGTACTGCTGTATAGTGTACACGTATCTGCCTGTTTGCAGCAGCGTGCACCCGCAACCTCCCACGCAGCAGAGTACTGATTGCTGAATGGGAACATGTTCCTAAAGCCGATCAAAGTGCCCATAGTAAATGAGCATTGGCGTCAATGAGATGCCAGTGATCACTTACAAAGTGAAAGTAAAAACACAGTTTTAGGCTGGACCCACACTATAAGTGCTTTTCTGAGTGCTTGATGAGTTTTTTCAAAAAATCACTCCCATTCACTTTCATTAAAGGGGCACTATGGCTAAATTCTTTGTTTTTTGTGGCTGTGATATTTATAGCTGTATGTGGAGAATAGTTAGAAACATGCAATGTGGCAGATTATTCTTTTTCTTTTTACACGGACACCATCCTTGTGTAGGTTTAGAGTCGCGTCGGCAGATTTACCTTACTGACGCGACTCAGGCTAATCCATTATGGTGCAGGAGGCATCTTTTCCTGCTGTTGTGCTGCCGTTGTTGGTCTCCCCTCTCGGAAGTGCTGGTAGCATATTCCATCTTTCAACTGCACAATCGTGCAGTTACATAGCTCTCCCCATCAGCCGTAAAGTGTATCAATGTGCCGCCGTGCAGTGCGAGTGGCAGGCAACCTCCATCTGCGGTGGGAAGCAACCGCCGTGTGGAGAGGGACGCAGCCTTACTGATGATGCTGCCCGGCAAGGACCCCTGTAGCGAAGCTGGCAATGAAACGGACACCTATTGTTGTCCGTTTCTATGGTTACCAGCCTTCGCTGTTTGAAGTGCGCAGTGTAGCGGCGGCATGAGAGCACATGCGCTGTGTTTGCTCTCTCATGCTGCCGCTTCACTGCGCACTTCAAACAGCGAAGGCTGGTAACCATAGAAATGGACAACAATAGCTGTCCATTTCATTGCCAGCTTCGCTACAGGGGTCCTTGCCGGGCAGCATCATCAGTGAGGCTGCGTCCCTCTCCACACAGCGGTTGCTTCCCACCGCAGATGGAGGTTGCGTGCCACTCGCACTGCACGGCGGCACATTGATACACTTTACTGCTGATGGGGAGAGCTATGTAACTGCACGATTGTTCAGTTTAAAGATGGAATATGCTACCAGCGCTTCCGAGAGGGGAGACCAACAACGGCAGCACAACAGCAGGGACAGATGCCTCCTGCACTATAATGGATTAGCCTGAGTCTCGTCAGTAAGGTAAATCTGCCGACGCGACTCTAAACCTACACAAGGATGGTGTTAGTGTAAAAAGAAAATAAATCATCTGCCACATTGCATGTTCCTAACTATTCTCCGCCTACAGCTATAAATATCACAGCCACAAAAAACAAAGAATTTAGCCATAGTGCCCCTTTAAAATCATGGTAAAAAATCACATAAAAATTGCTGCATATGCAATTTGCGCGATTGTAGTGATTTTTATGTGATTTTTACCGTAATTTTAATGAAAGTGAATGTGAGTGATTTTTAAAAAGCGCTTAGAAAGTGCTCAGCAATCACAAGCGCTCAGCAAGCGTTCAGAAAAGCGCTAATAGTGTGGATCCAGCCTGACACAGTGTTCAGTACATAGGATAGTGTGGGAACATCTAGTGACCAAAAATTTTAAATATGCCTACATATATTAAAATAAATAAATCCCCCCATTAATTTTAACCCCTTATTTTCTCCTTCTCGATAGTTACCAAAATAAACCACTTGTTAAAAAAAAGTGACAGCATTAAAAAATAAAACCCATAAATAGTTACTTTGGAGACTCCGCTTTTTTTTTAAGATGTATGTCATAATAGTACATAACTATTATTTTTGCAAATAAGGGCTTGTAATTATTTATATAGTATAAAGAAACATAAAATGATTTCAAAATAAAATATTGTAACCATACGTTGTACTAGCACCATAATTTAAATGTAATGACCAGGACAAATGGGCAAATAAAACGTGTGGTTTAAGGCTGGTTTCACAGTGGGGCGTTACAGGCGCACGTTAGAGCAGCCTGTAACGCAGCCCACCGCACAGTAATGAAAAATCAATGGGGCTGTTCACAGTGCCCACGTTGCGTTACATTGTAACGCTGCGTCACAAGACAACGTACTGCATGCAGTACTTTAGACGCGGCTGAGCCGCGTTAGACTGCTTGCACATGCTCAGTAATCTTGTGGAGGAGCGGAGAGCGGCCAGGCACATGGCTAATTAATATGCACTGCACGTTGTGACGTACAGTGTTTACTTCCTGGAGCGGCCGCTCTGTGCGGCGATTGGCCGGCGGGACCACGTGATGCCGCATGCGCACAAGAGTGCGCATCACGGCATCACTGACGCCAGAGTGAGCTGCACAACGCGGCTCACTCTGACGTCCAGATCCAGCACCACCAGGCGTTCCGTTAGGGGGACGTTATGCGACCTTAACGCCCCCTCTAACGCAACGTCCTGGTGTGAAATTAGCCTCAATGTTGTAATAACCAGACAAATGGGCAAATAAAACATGTGTATTTTATCTACCGTAGCATTATAATGGCTGAAAACTGAAAAATATATATTTTTTCTTATTCCCTTTAAAATGCATATACATTTAAATAATTTTAGCAAAAAATACCACCCAAAGAAAGCCTAATTTGTGTAAAAAAAAAATATATAGGCCATTTTACTGTGATAAATGCAAGTAAACAGAGGCGCCAAAAGAATAAAACAATATGATAAAAATTTTAAAACATGGACGTGGTTGTGGTGGCTTTCTGACCACTCCAAAGGACACTCGGAAACAAGTATGTTTCAAGGCATAACAAAAAGAATTTATACACTCCATGATTTCACAATGCGTTTCGCGGGCGTGACTCCACTTCTTCAGGCAATTCAAAAAGGAGTATATAGCTGTGGGACAGAGAGAACTCAATTTCAGATACATCCGGTACTATATATATAAAAATTAATAATCTGTACAAAAATAATAGATTTTCAATATATTCCAGTAAACATCTAGACCAGGCATGGGCAAACTCGGCCCTCCAGCTGTTCCGGAACTACAAGTCCCATAATGCATTTGCCTTTATGAGTCATGACTGTGGCGGTCAGACTCCTGCAATGCAAAGTGGGACTTGTAGTTCTTTACCAGCTGGAGGGCCAAGTTTGCCCATGCTTGATCTAGACAAACGTTAGGCTGAACAGTCCTAATTCATGTTGCCGATAGGGACACACATCAACCAATTTCATAATAAAAACACAAACGTAAAAAGTAGAAATCACAGTTAAAAAGAAATCAGTTGAATACATGCCAATGGTAGATGTACAGTATGAGTAATAGCAGTATGTGTGTGAATTAAATCTGGGGGTAAATGATAAGGTATGTGTACAAGAGGGGTTGTGATACATAGTTATGGTGCAGGAACAGCATTGGGAGGGTCTAGTTGAGGGGGGGGGGGGGGGGGGAAATTGACATATGGTATAAGAGTCCAATAAAGACTAAAGAGTTGGCTAGCAGCAATTGGTTGAGGTAGTGGCAAGAATGCAAACAAACAGGGTGTAGCAAGAGGTAACACATAAAAAGTACTCACCAGTAGTAGTCCAGGTCTGCATTAAGCGCCTCTGCGGTATAATTGTCGCTTGGCGCCTTAAATGCAGAGTTCTGGCCAAGGGGACCAATAGGGGGAGCAGGAGTTAATCAGGTAGCGTGAGAGTGGGGCGGGTGGGTGGTAGCATTAGACCTGTATTCAAATGATTTCTACTTTTACGTTTGTGTTTTTATTATGAAATTAGTTGATGTGTGTCCCTATCGGCAATATGAATTAGGACTGTTCAGCCTAACGTTTGTCTAGATGTTTACTAGGCTGGATAGTGTAATGGTTAAGGGCTCTGCCTCTGACACAGTAGACCTGGGTTCGAATCTAGGCTCTGCCTGTTCAGTAAGCCAGCACCTATTCAGTAAGGAGTTCTTTAAAGAGAAACTCCAACCTAGAATTGAACTTTATCCCAATCAGTAGCTGATACCCCCTTTTACATGAGAAATAGAATGCTTTTCACAAACAGACCATCAGGGGGCGCTGTATGACAGATTTTGTGCTGAAACCCCTCCCACAAGAAGCTCTGAGTACCGCGGTACTCTGGGCAAACTGCCACAATGTAACAATGTTCACAGACAGGAATTAGCTGTTTACAGCTGTCTCTAACAGCCAAAACAGCTAGGAGCAGCTACATAACCTGCCCACAGTAAAAATGTCACCATGTAATAAATGTTAGAATGTAAATCGGGGAGAGGAAAGATTTTACAATGAGCAAACACTGACTAAATCATTTATACATAATTATGGTAAAAAAATGAAGCACTTTTTTTACTACATTATTTTCACTGGAGTTCCTCTTTAAGCGAGACTCCCCAACACTGCTACTGCCTACTGAGTGCGTTCTAGTGACTCACAAGCGCTTTGAGTCCGACAGAAGAAAAGAGCTATACAAAAAAAAGGAATTAATTACTAGAATATATTGAAAATGTATCATTTTTGTATGCATTATTAATTTTTAGATATAGTACCGGTTGTATCTGAAATTGAGTTCTCTCTGTCCCACAGCTATATACACCTGCAAAACGCGTTGTGAAATCGTGGAGTGTATAAATAAATAATTTTTGTTATCCCTTGAAACACTTGTTTCCAAGTGCCTTTTGGAGTAGTCAAAAATCCACCACAACCACATCCATGTTTTAAAATGTTTATCATATTGTTTTATTCTTTTGGCTCCTCTGTTCACTTGCATTGATTTCTATCCACCCTGGTGAAAGGGCGGAAAACGTTTTACGTTTCTTCCTATCTACAGAGAGCGACTTCTTATCCCTGAGTAGGGACAGGCGTAATCTCCCTACCTGCTGTTACAGTGGTTGCCTGAAAGGTAACCCTGGTTTGTGAGTATCCTATACTTACTTTTCACCATACTACTACACTACATACTACATTGGGCTCTCGGTGTCCCTGTGTTCCCATTTTAGTGTGATAGGTATCAATAAAGTTATTGGCAAATTAACCACCCTGGCGTTCTATTTCCCCAGAATTTTCAACCAATTTTTTTTTTTGCAATCAATTTTTTTTATATATTGAATTCAATTCAGGTTATTGTATTGAATTCAATAAAAAAAAAAAAGTGTTTGCTGCGAGATGTTGATGATGCTGTGTGACCCTGGTGCCATCAACGCCGATTGACGGGGGACATGTGATCGCCGAGGGAGAAGCAAAATCCGTCAAGGGACATGGAGGAAGGCTCTGTGGAAGCTATCAGAGGTACGTGACGAGGGATCAGCACGCCAATGGTGAGTATAAGACCCAGATGTATTAGCCAGGTGTAGGTAGCCAGATGTATTAGCCAGGAATAGGTAGCCAGATGTATTAGCCAGGAATAGGTAGCCAGATGTATTAGCCAGGAATAGGTAGCCAGATGTTTTGCTAGGTATATAGTGAGCCAGATGTTTTGCTAGGTATATAGTGAGCCAGATGTTTTGCCAGGTATATAGTGAGCCAGATGTTTGCCAGGTATATAGTGAGCCAGATGTTTGCCAGTTATATAGTGAGCCAGATGTTTGCCAAGTATATAGTGAGCCAGATGTTTGCCAGATGTCTAGTGAGCCAGATGTATAGGTAGGCAGATGTATAGATGTATAGTGAGCCAGGTTTGTGGGTGGGGGGATCCCCCTTCTATGTGTGCGGATGGCCGAGCTGAGGCTCCCCCTTCTAAACGGGGGGGGGGGATCCCCCTTCTATGTGTGCGGATGTCTGGGTGGGGGATCCCCCTACTTTGTGGGGATCCTCCTTCAATGCGGTGTGCTGTGGGTGTCCCCCTCCTCCCATCTCCTCCCTCACGATCTCCCCCCTGCCCCCTGATCTCCTGCCCCCCCCCCCTCGAAGCACCTTGAGGTGGGATCTACTCACCCGAGGGCTCTCTCCTGCGGCGGCTGGCGCACTTCCTCCTCCATTGCCGAAGTCTCGTTCTCTGTGTAGTTACAGTACGAGGCTTGGTGACGTCACCAAGCCTCGTACTGTAACTACACAGACCGGGACTTCGGCAATGGAGGAGGAAGTGCGCCAGCCGCCGCAGGATAGAGACCTCGGGTGAGTAGATCCCGCCTCAAGGTGCTTCGGGGGGGGCAGGAGATCAGGGGGCAGGGGGGGAGATCGTGAGGGAGGAGATGGGAGGAGGGGGACACCCACAGCACACCGCATAGAAGGAGGATCCCCCACCCAGACATCCGCACACATAGAAGGGGGTTTCCCCCCACCCCTACCCCCGCTTAGAAGGGGGAGCCTTAGCTCGGCCATCCGCACACATAGAAGGGGGATTCCCCCCCTGCTTAGAAGGGGGAGCCTCAGCTCGGCCATCCGCACACATAGAAGGGGGATTCCCCCCCCCCCCCCCCCTGCTTAGAATGGGGAGCCTCAGATCGGCCATCCGCACACATAGAAGGGGGATTCTACCGCCGCATACTCTGCCCCGCTGGCTGCACAGGGATTCCCCAGGGTGGCTGGATGCTAGTTCTGCATGCTGTGGGTAGCACAGATCGCTACCCGCAGCGTGCAGTCCGGCATCCAGCCATCCTGGGGAATCCCTCTGATGAGGGAAAAGTGGAGCCAGCGGTGCAGAGAAACAGGAAATCTCCATGGCAGCATTGACGAGCCTAGCTCGTCATTACCACTTTCAGCAGGTTTCTGCTGGACGAGCCAGGCTCGTCATTACCGCCAGGGTGGTTAATGAAAATTGCTCTGAGGAAATAACCTGTGGCGGGAAAATGGTTAAAAAAAATACATATTAAAAATGTATTTGTATGTCAAGAGGGTATATTACTTTTATTTTTGCAAATAAAGAATTGTAACTATTGATCCATCAGCCCTCCTCACCCCTGCATAGCAATAGGACACGTCCATAACGAACAGAGTAGTGACGTGTCTGTACAGACTCGTCTCTGTGCTGTCGCCTGAGGTATCGAGTCCCAATCCATCTTGGGTCACAGTCCTTGTACGTGTGTATGAGGCTTAAAGAGACTCTGTAACAAAAATGTCATCCTTTTTTCTACTATCCTACAAGTTCCTAAACCCATTCTAATGTGCTCTGGCTTACTGCAGCACTTTCTACTATCACCGTCTCTGTAATAAATCAACTTATCTTTCCCCTGTCAGATTTATCGCCCTGTGTCTGGAAGACTGCCAACTCTTCAGGCCCTCCAGGCCCCCTCTATGCACACTCCCGTGTGTGTTTCCCCCGTGTGTATTTACATTAGGCAGCCTCTCTGCTCACTAGTCAGTGAGAGAAGAGAGCTGCCTTTTACAAGCTGGATAAATCATCCTCTGTTAGGCTGTGAAAGGAGTTGGGGCTGTCACATACTGAGGAATTACAGACACAGAGCTGTCTGCAGGAAGAAACAATCGGCCTGTCACTCTTCAGTGGATGAGACCTGCAGGGGGAAAGAGCACAGATGATCTCTTGAGATTCAAAAGGATGGCTGTATACAGCCTGCTTGTGTATGGATGTATTTTCTATGTGTGGACATACTGTACATCAACCTACTTTCGGTTTTGGTGGCCATTTTGTTTGTTTATAAACTTTTAAAACTGTTTTTGACTACTTTTAATACGGCGGGGAGCGGCAAAATTGTGACAGAGGGGAATAGGAGATGTCCCCTAACGCACTGGTATGTTTACTTTTGTGCGATTTTAACAATACAGATTCTCTTTAAGTCAAAATGCACAAGCAGTATGTTAACCACTTCTATACCATGGTATTTTGTGCTGATCTGTGCTGCGTGGGCTCTCCAGCCCACAGCACAGATCAGGTTGCAGCCAGGCCGATCAGACTTCTCCCCTTTTTTCCCCACTAGGGGATGTCCTGCTGGGGGGGTCTGATCGCCGCCGGCTGCTTGCGCTTGCGGGGGGGGGCTCTTCAAAGCCCCCCTCCGCAGCGCTTCCTGGCCTCCTTCCCCTTTCCTCCCTCTCCCTCCCCCTGTGAGCGGCGTAGGACGGATTTCCGTCCTGCGCCTGATGGGATAGGCTTTAGCCTATCAGATGCCGGCGATCCCCGGCCAATCAGAGGCCGGGGATCGCCGATCTCCTCTACGGCGCTGCTGCGCAGCAGCGGCGTATACATGTAAACACCGGGGAAGATCTTCCCCATGTGTTTACATTTACCCTGCGAGCCGCCGATCGGCTCGCAGGGTGTTCACGGAGACACCCTCCGTGAACTGACATGGAACGGTTTCCATGGAATACACTTCAGGATTCAGGGGCGTACATATACGCACCGAGAATCCGTAAGTGGTTAAAAGTTTATGGGTTCAAGACAACGTGCCAGTAGCTTCATCTGTGTACCAAAGAAATTGTCACAGCTTCCAGTACAAATCTTCCTTTATTGGATGTAAAAAGCTCTAAAAGATATGCACAAGACATCATATGATGCAAGCAGTTACAGCCCCTTGCTCTCATTGCACTGCTGTTTCAGGTTAGCACTGCTATACGGTGCGAATAAGAGTGCTAACCTGAAACAGCAGGCTGTTATTGCTTTGCAGTTCATGATGTCTTGCATTGTGCATATGTTTTAGAGCTTTTTACATGCAATAAAGGAAGATTTGTGCTGGAAGCTGTGCCAAACTTATTTTGATCTGACAAAAATATGTGCATAAGACTGTACATGTGTATATTGTAAGGAGAACAGAGGCACCAACAGAATAAAATATATCTAAAAAGTTTAAAATTCCTTGGGAGGCGGTGGTGGACTCATCTCCCCGAAGCAGACATGATACTGTCGGTTTTTTATTCTGAGGAGGCGGGAATATACCCGTGAAACGCGTTGCGCTGTATGTTGGAGTATATAAATAAATGTGTTTGTACTAAAACCGACAGTATCATGTTTGCTTCGGGGAGATGGGGGTCAAAAGTTGGGGGGTCGGCTTGCATGCGAGTCTTTCCTGGTGGTCGGTGGCCCGCAATCCCCCCCCCCCCCCCCGGTAACGGCGATGCACATCGCCGCTACAGGGAGCCGCGCTCTTTCCTGCCCCCTGCATCGTCACATCAGCAGCACCGGGCGCGCTGTGATCACTTAATACGCAACATGAGAGCGGAACCTGGAGTAGGAAGCTGCCGCTGCCTAAGCAGGTAATAGCACCGGGGCCGCCGGGGGGGGGGGGGAGCGCTATACTGGCCACTACCTACCTATACTGGGCACTTTACTAGCTATACTGGACACTACCTACCTATACTGGGGCACTATACTAGCTATACTGGGCACTATACTAGCTATACTGGGGCACTACCTACCAATACTGGGCACTTTACTAGCTATACTGGGCACTATACTAGGTACCGTATACTGGGCACTATAGAAGCTATACTGGGCACTATACTAGCTATACTGGGGCACTACCTACCAATAATGGGCACTTTATTAGCTATACTGGGCACTATACTGGCTATACTGGGCACTTTACTAGCTATACTGGGGCACTATACTGGCTATACTGAGGCACTACCTACCCATACTGGGCACTTATACTAGCTATACTGGGACACACTGGGGGGTCACGCGGCCTGCACCAATCCAGCATTTCCTACCCCCGGCTTATATGGGGGTCAATCATTTTGCCCTGGTTTTTCAGGTAAAAGTTGGGGGGTCGGCTTATATGCGGGTCGGCTTATATGCGAGTATATACGGTATATATACATGTTTGTCTCATCATTTCACATATCACTTCAGGTACCCTTTTTAAAAATAAAAAAAAAAGCAGCATGACTAAGTTTGCAAAGTAAAATCTGAAAACATTACCAAACAGAACTTAAGGAAACTTTGGAAAGACAAGACCAGAGTGGAAATGTTTGGTGATAATGCACAGCACCACTTTTGGTACAACAAAAAAAAAAACCTAACACAGCATAACAGCACATACACCCTAAAGCAGCTGATGTGCTCATGCAGGGCTGTTTTTAGGCGAAGGCATTCCAGGCCATTGCCTAGAGTGCCATTGGTTCTTGGGGGCACCATGCCCCGGATTAAGCCCTGTTTCTGAACTAAGCCCCACCCCCATGGGTATTCTATCACCTGTTTCTGCTGCGTGTGTGTAGCAGCAGGAAGTTCGGTGCCCTGAGGAGCAGCAGCATCGCAGTTCACTGGAAAGTAGACATTACGAAGCCTGGATAGTGTAAGTTGCAGGCATCCACCACTGTGCCATATCCCTCTGTGCCACTGTGTGCCTCCTTCTGTCTTCCTTTGTTCCTCCTTTTGTCCCCCTTTGTTCCTCCTTCAGTCCCCCTGTGCCTACTTTGGACCCCCTGTGCCTCCTACTGTCCCCTTTGTGCATCCTTCTTTCTTACTGTGCCTCCTTCTCTGCCTTCTTCTATCTCCCTGTGTCTCCTTCTATCCCCCTGTTCCTCCTTCAGTCCCCCTGTGCCTCCTTCTGTTCCCCTTTGTGTCTCCTTCTGGTCCTCATTCTGTCCCCCTTTATGCCTTGTTCTGTTTTCCTGTGCCTTCTTCTGTCTCCGTTCCTCCTTCTGTTCCACTCTGCCTCCTTCTGTACTTTTGTGTCTTCTTGTCCCCCTTTGTGCCTCCTTTTGTCCCCCTTTGTCTCCTGTCTCTTTGTGACTCCTTCCAGCCCTCATGCCTCCTTCTGTACCCCTGTGCCTCCCTCTGTCCCCATGCATATTTTGTACCCTTGGGCTACCTCTGCCTCCTGTGCACCTCGCTGTGCCACTGTGCCTAGGCTCCTTCTGTCCCCCTTTGTGCCTCCCTGTCCCCTTGTGCCACTATCTGCCCCTGTCCCCCTTATGTGCTCTCACCTCTCCTCCAGAGTCCAGTGCTGTGCCTGTTTTAGCCACAGTAAAACGTTTTATTTTAAAACTATAATGGCTGAAAACTGAGAAATAATGGCTAAAGAGAGGGAAGGGGTTTTGGTATATAGTATTTAAATAAAACGAAACAAAATAATGTTATATAAGGAGTTTTATATAAAGAATTCATGATGGGGAAGGTGATGCCTTGCCAGCTTAGTATGCAAGTTGCGGTGTTTATTACCTTTTTAATAGGACGTTCGTTATGTAACGTGCACACGTATCACATATGGAATGTTATAATGGCATTAATGTTTAAAGCACAAAATCACAGAAGTTTATTGCACAGTAATGAATTTTATGCGCTTTATAACGATAGGTAGCACTTAGTGTCATGAATAATTCATGTCTAATTACCTTTATTTATTTAATTTTTGTTTTAGTCGCACGACGTCTAAGTCGCGTAGCGTATCATAATCACTTCCCCATGTCCACTGGCTGCTTATCCTATAGTCACACAGTGCAACGTTTTGGTTGCATAGCAACCACTTCCCCGCCCACCCACCTCTCACCTCACTTTGTCATAGCCTTTGGAGCCAACAGCGTGCGCGGAGGCGTGCGCGGAGGGTCTGTATTGACACTGAAAATGTGTTTGTAATTTCTTTGGCTAAAAACAGAATTAAAAGCAAGTTAAAGAGGCAGTGCCTGGTCTACTTCCATTGTACTTTTCTATGATTGTATTCTACTAAAAAAACAGACTGGAAGCACGTCCCTTGTGCAGGATTTCCACCATTGATGTTTGTGCATAGACTGGGATCAGACTGCATGCAATAGTAACTGGTGTTGGCCTAGCCTCCTGTTTCCAATCTGCCGAAGTGCCGAGATACTTTTTCTTCATCTCACTTGTACTTGTTGACTACCCCTTAACCCCACCCCTGGTGGTGCCTAACACTTAATCTCTGCGGCTACACATAGAAAATAGCAGCTACAAATAGCAGCAACAAATTAAAAATAGCAGCTACAAATTGTAGCCGTTATTATATCGCCAATTGAATACTGTTTGCTCCAAGATTTCTGTATAACCGCTATAACCTATAGTCGCACCCTTTTCCACTTGCGTTTTTTTTAAATGATCCTCTGTAAAGGACCCCTTTCTAAATAGGTGGCAAAAACTTTTCTCCTCCATACACAGATCATGTCTCATTGTCCACTGTACAACCCTAGGGACAAAAAGCTAATTTTCCAAGTTTTTTATTGCCCTCTGATGTATTTATACATGTTAATCAGGTTACCTCTCAGTCACCTTTTTTCCAAGCTAAATAAGCCCAGTTTGTCTAACCTTTCTTGATAAGTGAGATCTTTCATCCCTCTGATTAATTTGGTTGCCTGTCTTTGTACCAGTTCTAGAAGGTCAATGTCCTTTAACCACCTCGGCGTTCTGATTCCCAAGGATTTCTGTGCAAAAAGCGGTACATTTAATTTTCAGCACCTTTTTTCCTGTAACTTACCAAAATGAGCCAAGCAAGAGTTTAGTATACATTCTGAGTATAATAAAAGTGTCAAACACTAATTCTTGTCAAAAATAAAATAAAATTTATTAATGACAAACTGAAATACCTTGCATTTTTCCTCAATGCAGAAATATAAAGAAAATGCAGAAATAAATAAATCAATGCAGAAATAAATAAATGAAGGCAGAAACAAAATTATACAGGGTACAAGTGTACTTTAGAACACTTCTTTAGTGTGGTAGATCTTGAAGCATGGTAATGCGCAAAGTGCCACGTCACAGTCGGGGCAAAAAGTGCGGGTCTCCTTCCGCATCTTTTTGCCATCCTTGTCCTTCTTATTGCAGCAAACAACGCACCTTCTTGTAGGGTTTGCTTTCTGTGGGGTCGGTGGCAAGTACTCCACAAAGTGTCTCCCTGAAAGCCGTGCCGGATTCACGACATATGATGCCCTGCGCCCCGGTCTAGATGTTGACTCTGGTGGGGGGTACTTCATGCAGATTGCTTCCGTCAGCTGCCAGACAAAGTCATGGTGGGGTACAGGCCTTACACAGCTTTTCTTGTATAGCACATAGCCATTCCACAAGCACTGCTCAAGTAAGTGGCGGAAATTTTTTTTATAATATTTCCGCTGCTGCTTGCGGACAGCCGGGTAGAAGGTCATGGCTCCATCAGCCCTGTCCACACACCCCATAGTGTTGTAATCCAGTATGGCTTTGGGTTTATCCACCTCCTGTTTACTCCTGTTGGTGATGCGGACAGTCTCGGCATTATGAATAGTGCTGAGGACACATACATCACACGTTTGTCCTTCCACCTCAGAGCCATCATTTTGCCTTTCTGCCAGGCAACGACCTCCCCCTTCTTCAGCTTCCTGGCAGAAAAGGCCGGCGGCAGATTGCGACGGTTAGCCCTCAAGGTACCATAGGCATCGGTTTTATGCTGGACCAGGTAATCAAAAAGTTCAGGGGAGCTGTAGAAATTGTCTGTCGTCAGGCAGTACCCCTGATCGAGCAATGGCTCAATTAGGGTTAGGACAGAGGAGGTGGCACACCCAAACTGGCTGAACTGAGGGGCAAATTTGGTGCCTTTGCCCGTGTAAATTACAGAGTTCCAGATGTACCCGGACTTGGCCTCACAGAGCATAAACGACTTCACCCCAAAGCGTGCCCTTTTTGATGCAATAAATTGCACCCAGCTCAGTCTCCCCTTATATGCCATGAGGCTTTCGTCAACCGTGATGTCGCGATCTGGAACATACACAGCCTTGAAGTTCGCAACAATCATCTGGTATAGGTCCCAAATTTTTTTCAGCTTGGGTGCGGGATGGGTGGCCTCATCAAACTCCTCATTGTTTCCGAAGTGCAAATACTTCATGATGAGGGTGTACCGTGGCTCGGACATAACAGATCCAAAGAAGGGCGTACTGAGGATCTTATTAGTGGTCCAGTACCACTTCTGCAGCGGCTTACCAACAACTCCCTGGAGGATGACGAGCCCCAGGAACACCGAGATGTCGTTGCTGGTCACAGGTTCCCACTTCCTGCTCCGCGAGAACCTGGGTAGAGAAGATTCCTGCTGATGTTGCGCTGCATAGCGATTCGTCTCCTCAACGATCTTGCGGATGACGTCATCAGTCAGGAAGAGCTCCAGAAAGGACAGCGGACTCTCGTCGCACACGATCTTCTGCCCGGGTGCCCCTGTGAAGGGGAACCTGGGTGGCGGAGCTTGAGTGGGGCTCCCCAGCTCACACCAGGTACGTGCGACCGTCACTGGCTCCTCGGCTTCCTCTTCACTGGTCTCCGTCTCCGAAGACAGGTTACCGGGAACCTCGCTGTCTGTCGATTCCTCTAGGAGCTCGTCTTCGCTGTTGCTTGCTTCGAGGACATCCAGCAACTCCTCGTCACGCACACGCCTCCGGGAGGACGAGGCCATGACCCCAAGCAGGGTACGGGGTCACGGGCAGCGACAAAAAAAAAAACAGCAAAAGCAAACGCACAGGGATCACAGCGTCTTGAAAAAGACGGAAAGCAATACGCAATCTGACAGTAATATGAACGAAGCTAAGGCTGGAAAAAAGCAGTAATCGCACAGAAATCGCACAGAAATCACAGATGATAGCTGACAACAGACTAACACTGGACGCTGGGGACTCTGAAAGAGGGAGAGGCAGTAACGGTTCAGGGCTTTTATTGAGAGCTGACAGGTGTTTGTGCAAACAACTTTTTGAATTACAGTAGCATGATTGGATTACATAGAGTTTGTTTCCCTATGTAATCTAATGATGCTGTCGCCGCGACGGACACTAGGGGGCGCAGGAGACGGCGTCAGAGGAAGTGGCTGGGCTACGCCATCTTCCCTGACTGACGGATCTCCGGAGAATTGCGGAGAGAAGAGGGGAGCGGGGACCGGAGGATCGGGGGAGCCGGGGACCGGCGATCAGAGCCCAGCTGGAGGGAGAGGGAGCCCCGCAGCAGCCGCAGCAGCACAGAGAAGGCGGCCGAATGCACGCGCTGCACAGCGGTGAGTGGGGGAAGTGCTGGACGAGCTGAGCTCGTCCGAAACACTAGCAGCAACTTTTTCTTGGACGAGCTCAGCTCGTCCAGAACGCTAGGGTGGTTAAAGGGCTGTGGAGTCAGTATAAAAATCCATGACTCCTCTAATTTGCATATTACAATCTTGTTGCTTGAAAGTATGTAACATAAAAGGCAGTTCGCTCAATCACAAGAAAATGTATGCGTGCTCTACGCCAAGCTTAACCCTTTCAAGTCTAGCTGTGCAAATCTGGCTAAAATGGCTTATCATGAGACATGCTCATGCAGAAAAGGCAGTTCATCACTGCCAAAGCTTAGGAATTTTAAAGCTATATTAAGATGGCATCTGCTTTTGGGAACAAAAAGCTCCTGGACGGGAAGCTGAAACTTCACCGTCAGCCATCCTGGCCTGTCAATGTCAAGATGAATGTCCTAGTATGTTGTCTGTATAAATAGATTCACCAGAGCCCTATATCTGCTGGGTATCAGCAAGCATGCAGCCCTGCCACTTTGCAGAAAAAGACCTTTTCTTTATCTGATATAGAAAAGGCCAGGGCCATTTTCTGCAAGGGGGCAGATCTGTGGTTCAGAACCCAGCTGATACAGGGTTCCAGTGAATCTTATTAAAGAGGGATTGTCTGCCACAAAATCAAATTCCATTTACCCACTACTTTGTGTTTAATATGCAGCCTGCAACCTTATCCTGCTTTGCAAGCAGTCCAATATATTCATAAATGTTTCTGCTGTAATAAATCTTATCTCCGTCAGCCTGGCTCTATTTTTGCCATTGCCACCGAGAAGGTGCTTGTCATCACCCCTCCCACATTTTTGCTCCTCACTGATTGGCTGAAGGCAGTCCAGGGCTGAGGGATTGGCTGAGGGCAGAAAAAAAAGTAAGGGAGGAAGTGACATCAGGATTGGCTTTAGTTAGAGGGAATCAGGATGACAGATAGCAGGAAAAGAATTCTCTTTATTTACTATATAAAATCTACTGAAATCAAAATGTGGATAGTGCAATACATATTTTATGAATAAGTAGCTATCTACTTATATATGTGTTTTTTTCATGGGATAATATGACCTGCTGTTTAAACAGATAATGTGTTGGAACACTAACTTTTAAGCAATAGCATACCTCTTGTTTTTTTATGTATACCAGAGATTCATTTAAACTAAACTTAGGATATAGCTGTAGAGTCAAAACTAGTGCTTAGTAAGAGTACTTGTGAGAGGGTACAGACAGGAGCAAAGAACATCGGTCAGGCCCTAGGCAATCTAACTATGGGTACATCTGAGAGTGATGTATAGGTACTCTGCTGGAGAATGAAGGTAAGGTTTTTTTTGCCTTCTTCTGGATCAACAGGGATGTGTGAGGGCAAGCTAGTGTTGTACTTTATTTTCTGAACTCGATGGGCATATGTCTTTTTTCAACCCAAATAACTATGTAATTGTTTTTTCCATTTTTGTGAACTAGCTCTACTATTATCTATGTATTGTATCTGAGAAATAGAAAATGTTATATTGTCTCTTTTAATTACAGTTTAAATGTATTAGGAGTGAGGGTATTTTTTAATCGACCCCAGGTACTCAAAAATTGCTCCGACTGAGACTCCACAGCCCGGGTCCTTTCTATAGTGTGGTGCCCAAAACTATATCCCATACTCCAGATGTGGCATTACAAGTGATTTATGTAGAGGAAGTAGTATATTAGCATCTTGAGATATTATTTCCCATTTTATTTATCCCAGGAAGAGAAAGGGTGCACAAAATTGCTTTTTAGACCCTAAAATCCAGAAAGAATCGTACAGCCAAGGGGGTAATCAGTTCTCTCACATGCACACTTTTTCTCATAGTCCCTGTATCCTCAACTTCTGCACCAGGTTATTGTGGGGAACATAAAAATCATGTTGAAATGATATACGAATGTCACTTTGCTAAATAGCCCTTGGACAGGGAAGAAGGATGTGCAGGATTGAGTGGGAGAGGTAAGAGGAAGAACAATGGGCTCAGCCCAGATGATCAGTCACTT
This sequence comes from Hyperolius riggenbachi, assembly GCF_040937935.1. Classification (NCBI taxonomy): domain Eukaryota; kingdom Metazoa; phylum Chordata; class Amphibia; order Anura; family Hyperoliidae; genus Hyperolius; species Hyperolius riggenbachi. The sequence goes on along the minus strand of NC_090657.1, from coordinate 116,176,883 downwards.
CAGATCTCTCTGCAATAAATTGGGGAGGATTGGGCCTGCTGTACACATGCTACTTTTTTGTCAGAGACAACCCTCACCAACCACCTTGGCTGAAAACCATAGTGTGTACGAGAGTGCATCACTAGCCTGTAGGCTAGTGTGGCATGTGTTCAGCAATTAGCTTTAAACTGAGATCAAGTTTAAGGAAAAATGGGCAAAATTCAGATTCGTGAAAGTGAGCATTAGTGTAAATGAGCTGCAATAGTGGGAGTTAACTCACATTGGTTCCCACTTCTGGCCATAACACTTCATGCCACGATACTTCCTCTTTCAGTACCGGATGGAGGGCGTATCTGGAGAATGTGGTGGGGTGTGGAGCGCTTTGGCCAGAGGCAGCGATCAAGGCAAGTTAATCCCCACCAGGGGAGGACTGGGACCTTTTTAGCCTGGGGGGAAAACACAAACTAGAGGCCTGTTTCCATGGCAGCCCCATCCCAAATGACGTCAGACACGTACCCCACGTGCTACATGCTGGTAGTCACATGGCGCGCCCATGTGGAAATACAGTAAGGACACTCCCAGGGCAGTGTGACAGGTAAAGTATAACTGCACAGGCACCGGGGGTCATATAATACATTTGGAGGGATGACAGCAAGGGGTTTCCGTTGTGTCCGTCATTCGTGATTATCGCATGTCGTTACCGCTGCACATCAAATCAACCACATCGGCCTGAGATTTCCCAACATCTCAGAGTCAACCAATTTCCACCCAAAATCAGTCAAATCGTCAATTGGGCATGCTTGTGGCGGCACCGATTTTCACCCAATCCAATAGTAATTATCAAAACAATTGGTTGATCGCCGAGACAACAGATGTAATTCCCCAAGATTCCCCCCCCCCCACACACACACACACTTATGTCCATAGAGATACTGTCCCTTCAGAAGAGGGACAGTTGGGAGCTATAATGGTGTGAAAGCAGACAGAGGATTTTTTTTCTATGGACCCTGCAGGCAAGCCTCTGCTCTGCATCTTACTGTGTACATTTACCAGCTTACCCATCCTCTTAATTGCTCCGTAATTGCACCCTTATTTTTCTCAGCCACCCTAATGTTTCACATTGCCTTATACAAAAACCTGAATGCAGCAAGTACTGTGCCAGCCCTAAATCATTAAATGAGAGGCAGCCTGGGGGGAAATCTCCCCCTTTCCCCCCTGGCCAGTCCTCCCCTGATCCCCACTGCTGCTGCCCATGTACACCAACGCTAAGGCAAAACTGAATTCAAAAACTGTGAGTGACAGTAATTGTCCATGTGTATACACCTTAAGGTTAGGTCCACACTATACTGGAGTGGTAAAGTATACAATTGTAACGGATCCAACTTCGTACGATCCACTGGGTCCATCGTAATGAGTTTTATGTGCCCGTTGTAGCATGCCATTTTGATAATAGACCGTACGGGAGAGATTGGGAGGGGTAAAGGGATGGATTTTTTATATTTTTGTCAAGATCAATTAACATTGAAAGCGCTAGTGAGAATGAAAGTGGTCCATTTATTTAGTCTTTCATTTTTCTGTTGGCCTAGAAGTGAACAGAAAAGTTGTGCAAGACAGGACTTTGTGTCTTGCTACCGGAGCGGAGATGAAGAGAATGGACATGTCTGAATGAATCCTATAGCTAAAATTAGAATCTGTTGCCCTGAAAAACTTTTCTCTTTGTCTAGTGTAAACCTAGCCTAACAGCTAAGATAATGGGGTAAACTTCAATGAATTATCAGAGACATCACTAGGGTTGGTGTCACCTGGTGCGGAAACCTCATGGTGTTACCCCTCTTTTTACCCCATGAACCACCAACCTCACCAGGCTAAACAAAACCAATTACTTTTTTTGTAGTAACATTGCTTTTACTGACATTTGCTGAGAATGGGGTTGGGAAGGGGTTATTCTGAACGTATTTGCTATAGAAGAAAGGAGTTAGGAATTGTTACACTGGCCGCACTTTGCTATAGGGTGAGGAAGGCATACCATGTTGGACACACTTGATATTGGGGGTAGGTGGGTGGTTGGATGGGACACCTTTGCTAAGGGATAAATGTCAAGGTGATCATCACATCGCCCAGGTGGCCTCTGAACTCTGTTATCAGCTCAACACAAAGGAGCAAGAAGGGAGAAAAGAAGGAGGGAGAAGTACATGAGACACTAGCCTGGCCTATATTTACAGTGGTTTGCAAAAGTATTCGGCCCCCTTGAAGTTTTCCACATTTTGTCACATTACTGCCACAAACCTGTATCAATTTTATTGGAATTCCACGTGAAAGACCAATACAAAGTGGTGTACACGTGAGAAGTGGAACGAAAATTATACATGATTCCAAACATTTTTTACCAAATAAATAACTGCAAAGTGGGGTGTGCGTAATTATTCAACTCCCTGAGTCAACACTTTGTAGAACCACCTTTTGCTGCAATTATAGCTGCCAGTCTTTTAGGGTATGTCTCTACCAGCTTTGCACATCTAAAGACTGAAATCCTTGCCCATTCTCTTTGCAAAACTGCTCCAGCTCAGTCAGATTAGATGGACAGCATTTGTGAACAACAGTTTTCAGATCTTGCCACAGATTCTCGATTGGATTTAGATCTGGACTTTGACTGGGCCATTCTATATCTCACATAGATATTATTTGTTTTAAACTATTCCGTTGTTGCCCTGGCTTTATGTTTGGGTCATTGTCCTGCTGGAAGGTAAACCTCCGCCCCAGTCTCAAGACTCCAAGAGGCTTTCTTCCAAGATTGCCCTGTATTTGGCTCCATCCATCTTCCCATCAACTCTGATCAGCTTCCCTGTCCCTGCTGAAGAGAACCACCCCCAGAACATGATGCTGCCACCACCATATTTGACAGTGGGGATAGTGTGTTCAGAGTGATGTGCAGTGTTAGTAATCTGCCACACATAGCGTTTTGCATTTTGGCCAAAAAGTTCCATTTTGGTCTAATCTGACCAGAGCACCTTCATCCATATGTTTGCTATGTCCCCCACTTGGCTTGTAGCAAACTGCAAACGGGACGACTTATGCTTTTCTGTTAACAATGTCTTTCTTCTTGCCACTCTTCCATAAAGGCCAACTTTGTGCAGTGCACAACTAATAGTTGTCCTATGGATAGATTCCGCCACCTGAGCTGTAGATCTCTGCAGCTCGTCCAGAGTCACCATGGGCCTCTTGACTGCATTTCTGATCAGCGCTCTCCTTGTTCGGCCTGGGAGTTTAGGTGGACGGTCTTGTCTTGGTAGGTTTACAGTTGTGCCATACTCCTTCTATTTCTGAATGATCGCTTGAACAGTGCTCCGTGGGCTGTTCAAGGCTTTGGAAATCTTTTTGTAGCCTAAGCCTGCATTAAATTTCTCAATAACTTTATCCCTGACCTGTCTGGTGTGCTCTTTGGACTTCATGGTGTTGTTGCTCCCAATATTCTCTTAGACAACCTCTGAGGCCATCACAGAGCAGCTGTATTTGTACTGACATTAGATTACACACAGGTGCACTCTATTTAGTCATTAGCACTCATCAGGCAATGTCTATGGGCAACTGACTGCACTCAGACCAAAGGGGGCTGAATAATTATGCACACCCCACTTTGCAGTTATTTACCGTATTTGTAAAAAGTGTTTGGAATCCTGTATGATTTTTGTTCCACTTCTCACGTGTACACCACTTTGTATTGGTCTTTCGCGTGAAATTCCAATCAAATTGATACGTTTGTGGCAGTAATGTGACAAAATGTGGAAAACTTCAAGGGGGCCGAATACTTTTTTATTATTATTATTTAGTATTTATATAGCGCCGACATCTTACGCAGCGCTGTACAATATATATATATATATATATATATATATATATATATATATATATATATACATATATATATATATACATACACACTGTACCACTGTGCATAGCCTTACTCCACGTCCCCTAAAGGTGCCCATTAACGGTACAATTTTTCACTAAATGCAATCTTTTGATGCGATTTGAATGATCGTAAGTAATTTGAAGGCAGTTATTGATTGTTCACATTTACTGAACAATCTATTCTTCAAATTAGCAGTGGGGTCCCACAGGGGTCTGTACTGGGTCCAGTGCTCTTCAATTTATTTATTAATGACCGAGTAGATGCAGTAGTGAGCAATGTTACTATTTTTGCAGATGATACAAAATTGTGCAGAATCATCAACTCTCAGGAAGATAGTGTCATATTGCAACAGGATCTGGATAGGATGGCTATATGGGCACATAAATGGCAGATGAAATTCAATGTTGAAAAATGTAAAGTCATGCATTTTGGTCGTACCAATGGTCTAGCACCATACAAAATAAATGGGATACAGTTAGGGACATTAAACTTGGAGAAGGACTTAGGAGTACTCATCGACAACAAGTTAAAGGAGTACTATCGATTGAAACGACTTTTTTTTTTTAATACTCTATATTAGTGTACACATTACCACTAGTGCTAGGGGCACTTTATTTATTCACCCAGGTCTATCTCTCACTATCCCTGCTTAAAAATTCATTTCTCACACAGCTCATAGTAGTTTGGGTCACCCTGAGCTGCTTGGTTACTCTGTCACACAGCTCACAAATATATTTCACTGTGTCACTCACAGCATGCAGCAGACATGAGGAGAAATAGGCTGATCTGAGGTGGTAACAGGTAGTGTTGGGCGAACAGTGTTCGACACTGTTCGGGTTCTGCAGAACATCACCCTGTTCGGGTGATGTTCGAGTTCGGCCGAACACCTGATGGTGTTCGGCCAAACCGTTCGGCCACATGGCCGAACTAAGAGCGCATGGCCGAACGTTCCCCGAACGTTCGGCTAGCGCTGTGATTGGCCGAACGGGTCACGTGGTTCGGACCCGAACGCGCTCTGATTGGCCGAACTGTCACGTGGTTCGGGTAAATAAATACCCGAACCACGTCATATTTCCGCCATTTGTCTGTGGGTTTAGCTTTGGGTAGGCAGGCAGGGTAGTTCGCTCTCCAGCCACGCTAGCCAGGGTCCCCCCCAGTCATTGTGTGTCGCTGCTGGGAATAGTAGTACACCGCTCGCTCAGCATTCTGTTTACTGCCACTCTGTGTACCTCGCTCAGCCACACTATATAGCATTCTGTTTACTGTTCTGTGTCTGCTGGGAATAGTAGTACACCGCTCGCTCAGCCACACTATATAGCATTCTGTTTACTGCCACTCTGTGTACCTCGCTCAGCCACACTATATAGCATTCTGTTTACTGTTCTGTGTCTGCTGGGAATAGTAGTACACCGCTGGCTCAGCCACACTATATAGCATTCTGTTTACTGCCACTCTGTGTACCTCGCTCAGCCACACTATATAGCATTCTGTTTACTGCCACTCTGTGTCTGCTGGGAATAGTAGTACACCGCTCACCCGCCACTGTATAGCATTGTGCTCTGTGTCGCTGCTGGGAATAGTGGTACACCGCTCACCCGCCACTGTATAGCATTGTGCTCTGTGTCGCTGCTGGGAATAGTGGTACACCGCTCACCCGCCACTGTATAGCATTGTGCTCTGTGTCGCTGCTGGGAATAGTGGTACACCGCTCACCCGCCACTGTATAGCATTGTGCTCTGTGTCGCTGCTGGGAATAGTGGTACACCGCTCACCCGCCACTGTATAGCATTGTGCTCTGTGTCGCTGCTGGGAATAGTGGTACACCGCTCAGCCACACTATATAGCATTCTGTTTACTGTTCTGTGTCTGCTGGGAATAGTAGTACACCGCTCGCTCAGCCACACTATATAGCATTCTGTTTACTGCCACTCTGTGTACCTCGCTCAGCCACACTATATAGCATTCTGTTTACTGCCACTCTGTGTCTGCTGGGAATAGTAGTACACCGCTCACCCGCCACTGTATAGCATTGTGCTCTGTGTCGCTGCTGGGAATAGTGGTACACCGCTCACCCGCCACTGTATAGCATTGTGCTCTGTGTCGCTGCTGGGAATAGTGGTACACCGCTCACCCGCCACTGTGCTCTGTGTCGCTGCTGGGAATAGTGGTACACCGCTCAGCCACACTATATAGCATTCTGTTTACTGTTCTGTGTCTGCTGGGAATAGTAGTACACCGCTCGCTCAGCCACACTATATAGCATTCTGTTTACTGCCACTCTGTGTACCTCGCTCAGCCACACTATATAGCATTGTGTTTACTGCCACTCTGTGTCTGCTGGGAATAGTAGTACACCGCTCACCCGCCACTGTATAGCATTGTGCTCTGTGTCGCTGCTGGGAATAGTGGTACAGCGCTCACCCGCCACTGTATAGCATTGTGCTCTGTGTCGCTGCTGGGAATAGTGGTACACCGCTCACCCGCCACTGTATAGCATTGTGCTCTGTGTCGCTGCTGGAAATAGTGGTACACCGCTCACCCGCCACTGTATAGCATTGTGCTCTGTGTCGCTGCTGGGAATAGTGGTACACCGCTCACCCGCCACTGTATAGCATTGTGCTCTGTGTCGCTGCTGGGAATAGTGGTACACCGCTCAGCCACACTATATAGCATTCTGTTTACTGTTCTGTGTCTGCTGGGAATAGTAGTACACCGCTCGCTCAGCCACACTATATAGCATTCTGTTTACTGCCACTCTGTGTACCTCGCTCAGCCACACTATATAGCATTCTGTTTACTGCCACTCTGTGTCTGCTGGGAATAGTAGTACACCGCTCACCCGCCACTGTATAGCATTGTGCTCTGTGTCGCTGCTGGGAATAGTGGTACACCGCTCACCCGCCACTGTATAGCATTGTGCTCTGTGTCGCTGCTGGGAATAGTGGTACACCGCTCACCCGCCACTGTATAGCATTGTGCTCTGTGTCGCTGCTGGGAATAGTGGTACACCGCTCACCCGCCACTGTATAGCATTGTGCTCTGTGTCGCTGCTGGGAATAGTGGTACACCGCTCACCCGCCACTGTATAGCATTTCTGTACTGCCACTGTACTGCTGCCAGTCAGCGTGTACTTTAAGGATAAGTGAAATGAGGAAGAAATCCGGTGAAAGAGGGAGGGGCAAGGGAAGAGGTGTTTCCCCTGACGGTTCACGTACAGGCCACAGGGGAGCACCCAAGAAAACCCACTCAATACCGCCCATGTTGTCCAGGACAACAACCCTCACAAATCCAAAAGAACAGGACCAGATAATTACTTGGATGACCTCTCAAGCGTCCAGCAGTGGGTTAAGCAGCACCAGCACATCACGCACGAGGTCCGAGTCCTCAGCCAGTTACAAGGAGCCAGTGGGCACAAAGCTGACACAACCGGCAGCGACACCACGCACACAACTGCCAGATAACCAGTCCGATGAATTACCTCAGGACACAATGGGGTATTCGCAGGAGCTATTCCCAGCCCAACAAACTTCCACCTTTCAAAGGTCAATGGAGGAACAGCCAGAAATGTTGTGCCCGGATTCACAACCATTAACTGTGGGAAATGCACCGCGCACTGAAATACAAGGCGAGTCCGAGGAGGACTCGGAAACCCAAATCCCAGAGCAAGTTGGGCAGGAGGGGTTGCAATTGCAGGAGGTCGGCCGACAAGATCTAGAAGACGACGTTGGAGTGAGCTGCGCAGAGGTTGTTCTGGGGAGCTCTACTCCACGGCGGCGGCCCCCCACAATGACATATGACGAGTTTCAGGAGATGGAAGAGGAGGGTATGGACAATGTGGACAGAGACCCAGATTTTGTTTGTGAACGAGAACATCGCCGTCGTAGCAGCAGCACAGATGAGTCTGTTGAAGAACCCACTGCTGCACGAGTTCGCCTTGTGCCACAAGGTAGGCGGCGCGCAATTTCAGGCACCACAAGCGTGGAAGTTCAAGTGAGAGGCAAAAGAGGAGCAAACAGAAATCGCCAGCAAGGCAGGTGCTCCAAAGTCTGGGCTTTCTTTGAAGACTGCACTGAGGATGTTACCATGGCGATTTGCAAGGTGTGCAAGACCCGCCTGAGCAGGGGGAAAAGTATTAACAACCTCTCCACCACCAGCATGAGCCGCCACATGCTATCCAAACATCCCACTCTGTGGGCAAATGCGGCAGGACAGGGTACCAGCAACACTGCCTCCCTTGGGTTCACCAGACTCACCACCAGACCCGCCTCAGCAGCAGCAGTAGCCCAGCCATTGCGTGGTTCACAACATTCACAAACATCAGACGACGCTGACACTGTCACTTTCCGGAGTAGTGCTCTTAAGGTCTCCCAGTGTTCATCAAACACAACAACCAACAGCCCTTCCGTGTGCAGCGCTACGGTTCAGTTGTCTGTGTCGGAGATGTTTGAGCGCAAGAGGAAATTGCCAGCAAATGACCCCCGGGCCGTGGCAGTAACAGCCAGCATAGCCAAGCTTCTGGCCTGCGAAATGCTGCCATATCGAGTGGTGGAGACAAACAGCTTCAAGGGCATGATGTCAGTGGCCATCCCACGTTACGTGGTTCCCAGCCGCTACCACTTTGCGCGCTCTGCAGTGCCTGAGTTGCATGAGCACGTGGTCAGCAAAATAACCCGAAGCTTGAAGAATGCCGTTGCCTGCAAGGTTCACCTCACCACTGACACCTGGACGAGTGCGTTCGGCCAGGGTCGATACATCTCCCTTACCGCGCACTGGGTGAACCTTGTGGAGCCTGGCAGCGATTCCTCACCTGCTACGGCGCGGGTGTTGCCCACGCCGCAAACAGCTGCACCACCGTCCCTCCCACTGGATAACAAAAGCAGCACCTACCTCTCTGACTCCTTCTCCTCCAACGCATCTCAAAGCTGTACCTCATCCGGAAACGCTAACCCAACAGCAGTAGGATCGTGGAAGCAGTGCAGCACAGCTGTTGGCATGCGTCAGCAAGTGTTGCTGAAGCTGATCTGCCTTGGGGATAAGCAGCACACAGGGGAGGAAATTTGGAGGGGAATAAAGGAACAGACGGATTTGTGGCTGGCACCGCTGGACCTGAAACCGGGCATGGTTGTGTGTGATAATGGGAGTAATCTCATTCGCGCTTTAAGGTTGGCTAAGCTGACACACATCCCTTGCCTGGCGCACGTGATGAACCTAGTAGTTCAGCGGTTCCTGAGGACATACCCAGGCGTGGCCGATCTTCTGTTGAAGGTGCGACGAGTGGCCAAACATTGCAGAAATTCCAGTACTGCTTCGGGGGCACTCGCCAAGATGCAGGAGCGCTTCAATCTCCCCCACCATCGCTTGCTGTGTGATGTCCCTACGCGCTGGAATTCTACGCTGCACATGCTAGCCCGCTTTTGCGAGCAGAAGAGTGCAGTGGTCCAGTACATGACGGCGCAGTACCGAGGCGCATCCGGACAGCTGCCAAGCTTCTGTGGATCCGATTGGGCCAACATGTTGGACCTCTGCCAAGTCCTCCAAAATTTTGAGCAATCCACGTTGCTTGTGAGCAGTGACAACTCTTCAGTCAGCATTACCATACCACTGCTGTGTTTACTGAAGAGGTCGATGTTGAAAATCAAGGAAACAGCTGTCATGATGCAACTGGGGGAATCTGAGGGAGAAAACGATCAGCGTGATGGTACCAACATCAGGCCATCCGCCTCAGGAAACGCTGGCTCCAGCAGCTATGACGAAGAAGAGGAGGAGGAACAGCTGGAGTTGGAGAAGGAATTTCCTGCCACCACTGACGAGGGCCAGAGCGGTGCACGTTGGACTTCCACAATTCAGCGCGAATGGTCAGCAGAAGCAGACCAGGAAGAAGGTGACGACTATGATGCATCACAACAACTATCACAACGCTCACAAGAGGATGATGAGGATTCTGGCAGGACTCTGGCACACATGGCTCAATTCATGCTAGACTGCATTGAACGCGACCCACGCATTGTGCGCATTCTGGACAACACCAATTACTGGGTTTATACCCTTCTGGATCCATGGTACAAACACAATGTTCCAAAACTGCTTGAAGAAAGAGTCAGACAGGTCAAAATGGAAGAATACCAGCAGGCCCTTGTGGAGACTTTAGAGAGGAGATTGACATCCTCCCCCTCCTCTAGCCAGTTGTACTCCGACAGACTGACTTCCGCAAACCCAGGACGACCAGGAGGGCAGCAAACAACACAAGCCGCAGCTAGTGCCCAAAAGGGAATGGTATCGGCAGTGTCCTTGGAGTGGGAAAATTTTATGACACCCATGCAGCAGCAGCCCACAGAACAGCAAGCGTGCAGATCCACCTCCAACACCGATCGCCTGGAGAAGATGGTCAAGGACTACATGTCAGATGGCATAGCTGTGTTGAACAATCCATCTGCACCCTTCAATTATTGGGTATCGAAGCTAGACACCTGGCACGAACTGGCAATGTACGCAATAGAGATGCTGGCTTGCCCGGCAGCCAGCGTTATGTCGGAACGCTGTTTCAGTGCTGCCGGAGGCATCGTCACAGAACGGCGTATCCGCCTCTCCACAGAAAATGCAGACCGTCTGACTCAAATTAAAATGAATCAATCCTGGATTGGAAACGACTACGCAACACTCCTGGACCCCAACCAAGTAACATGAACAATGACCATCTGTGATGGGTTAGCGTTTCCGGTCCCTGTTTATTGAACCTCTCATCTTTATTACATTTATGACTGCATGGCGGCAAAAAGCATTGCTATATCCGCACGCTATTTTTCCTCATGCAAGGCCTGGGATGTTGTGTCTCAAAAAGCGTGGCCTTCTCCTCCTGCGGCTCCTCCTGTTCCCTCACGTGTGCTGCTGCTGCTGCTGGGTTAGCGTTTCCGGTCCCTGTTTATTGAACCTCTCATCTTTATTACATTTATGACTGCATGGCGGCAAAAAGCATTGCTATATCCGCACGCTATTTGTCCTCATGCAAGGCCTGGGATGTTGTGTCTCAAAAAGCGTGGCCTTCTCCTCCTGCGGCTCCTCCTGTTCCCTCACGTGTGCTGCTGCTGCTGCTGGGTTAGCGTTTCCGGTCCCTTTTCCTGGAACCTCTTCTCTGTATTACATTTATGACTGCATGGTGACAAAAAGCATGTTACCTGTGCAAAGAAACATGGCATTTTCCACATTTAAAAGACAGTTTTTCCTTTGAAACTTTACAATCAATTTTCTCAAAAACTATAAGCTCTTTTTCAAATATTTTTTCTCCTCTTGTACCCACTCCCAAGGTGCACATACCCTGCAAATTTGGGGTATGTAGCATGTAAGGAAGCTTTACAAAGCACGAAAGTTCGGGTCCCCATTGACTTCCATTATGTTCGGAGTTCGGCGCGAACACCCGAACATCGCGGCGATGTTCGGCGAACGTTCGCGAACCCGAACATCTAGGTGTTCGCCCAACACTAGTAACAGGTAACTAAATGAGCTGGAATATTGCTGGAATATAACTAGCTATACCAGGAGTCTGTGTTTACACTTAGACTGGCTGCCTGCTTGAGGTGATTCACTCCAAGCTGCATCCACTTTACAAGCTGCTGAGAGGGGCAGACCACTGTCTACAATTAGCTTTATTAGTATCTTTATCAGTAAAGAGAAGCAAAGATAATAAACACACATTGCTAGAATCTTTAACCCCTTACCACCATATCAACAAGATTCTTTCAGCAAGGTGATAATTAAACTATAAACTGAGGAGTTGATAGCATCTCCCCTGTGCAGAGACATGGTCTAGCCCTCTGGGAGCTCAGTATTAGATACATTTTGTATCCAACACTGACGCCAAAACTGACGGAGGATTTTACAGCTGAGAGGAACAGCTGTGTGAGGAATCAAATTGCTCCTAGTACTTGCCCTAATGTGTGCTACAACATACAGCAATTACAAATAAATGTATACATCGATAGTATTCCTTTAAATAATCGTACTCAATGCCAAGCCCGCTGCAGCTAAAGCTAACAAAATTTTGGGATGCATTAAAAGGGAAATAAAAACTCGAGATGCTAGCATAATATTGCCCCTGTTTAACTCTCTAGTAAGGCCACATCTGGAATATGGAATTCAGTTCTGGGCACCACATTACAAAAAAGATTTTGCAATTTTAGAGCAGGTGCAGAGACGAGCAACAAAATTGATACATGGGATGGAAGGTCTCGCTTACCAAAAAAGGTTAGATAAACTGGGTTTATTTAGTCTAGAGAAAAGACGCCTTAGAGGAGGTCTAATTAACATGTATAAATACATCAGAGGGCAATATAATAGCTTGGCGGATGAGCTTTTTGTCCCTAGGCCTTCTCAAAGGACTAGAGGACATGATCTGCGCATGGAGGAAAAACGTTTTAGCCATTTATTTAGGAAAGGGTTCTTTACAGTAAGAGTGATTAAGATGTGGAATGCATTGCCACAGGAAGTCGTTATGGCAAACTCTATACCTGCATTTAAAGGGGGCTTAGATGCTTTCCTTTCGTTGAAAGACATCCATGGCTACAATTACTAGGTAATGCCTAATGATGTTGATCCAGGGATTTTTATCTGATTGCCATCTGGAGTCGGGAAGGAATTTTTTCCTTTTGTTGCTAATTGGACCATGCCTTGTAAGGGTTTTTTTGCCTTCCTCTGGATCAACAGCAATATGTGAGGGAGCAGGCTGGTGTTGTACTTTATACTGGTTGAACTCGATGGACGTATGCCTTTTTTCAACCATAATAACTATGTAACTATGTAAAAATTCGATCATAAATTGCAAAGAATTGTTCATTTATGATTGCCTTCATAAACGGCAAATTTTCTATACAATGCGATCATAAAAATTGACTATAGTAAGTTATGTAATGACCCCTAAACTATGTTCTAAGGTGTGAATGGAAGTTTCAGTGAAAACAGTTTGCAGATGGGAGCATTAGTTTTCGATCTAGAGCGAACAGTAGCGTTTGCCATGTTAACCACTTGATGACTAAGGGTTTTTTCCCCTTGTGGACCAGAGCAATTTTCACCTGTCAGCGCTCCTCCCTTTCTTTCGCCAATAACTTAATTACTACTAATCACAGCGTAATGATCTATATCTTGTTTTTCTCGCCACCAATTAGGCTTTCTTTGGGAGGTACAGTATGTTAAGAATTATTTTATCCTAAATGCATTTTAAAATGAATATTAATAAAACAATTGAAAAAATACATTATTTCTCAGTTTTTGGCCATTATAGTGTTAAAATAAAATGTTCTACTGTGGATAAAAGCCACACATTTTATTTGCCCATTTGTCCCGGTTATTGCAACGTTTAAAACATTTCCCTAATACAATGTATGGCGCCAATATTTTATTTGGAAATAAAGGTGCATTTTTTCAGTTTTGCGTCCATCACTAATTACAAGCCCATAAATTAAAAATTAATAGTAATATACCGCCTTGACATACATTTAAAAAAAAAAGTTCAGTCCCTAAGGTAACTACATATATATATATATATATATATATATATATATATATATATATATATTTATTTTTTTTTATGTAAATCTTTTTCCCCCTCTATATAAAAAAATAAAAAAAAAATAAAAAAAAAAGTTTGGGTACTATGGGGGGTGGGAGGGAAATAGTTAATTATAGAAGTCAGTGTGGGGATTTTTATTAAATAAAAATGAATTTTGGTGTAATTTACTATTTGGCCACAAGATGTCCTCCGTCATCATTTCCGATTCACGTACGTAAGCACGTGAATCGGAAGTAATGCGTGGCAGTGTAACAACAGGAAGATACAATGAATGCCGGCTTCTCGTAGACGCCGGTATTCATTGAATCAGGGACTTAGATTTATGAATGGGAACTGCAGTCCCATTCATTAACCTCCCCGCGAAACGGCAGTGCCGTACGAGAGCGTGAGGCTACACGCCGCTGCAGACTTGTATTCACGGCCCTGCTGCATCCTGTGAACTTTGCAGGGCCGTGAATATATTGCTCGGCGTGCAACAAGTAGTTAAACCAATATACCATTCAAAAACTGGTTGTTTTTGCAGTTGAAAGAAAATTGAGTATAGTAAGTAATGTAATGACCCCTAAACTATGTTCTAAGGTGTGAATGGAAGTTTCAGTAAAAACGGCTTGCAGATGGAAGCATTAGTTTTCGATCTAGAGCGAACAGTAGCTTTTGCCATAGTAAACCAATATTATAGATAGGTGACAGCGCTCCTCTTCAAGAGATCTTTACATCTGCAAAAATCAAACATACTACACATAGTGCATTACTGCAGAATAGAATTGAAAAACACCCTGGGTGATCAGTGATGCAAATGTGATCCACACAGTGTATTGGCACGCCAGACTCTCCCGCAATAGTGGCTGCTCACCAAATTGAATCCACCTCATATCCAGGTGGGTCTAGCGTTTAATACCACAGTAAACCAGGCAACAGCGGTTCCTCTTTCCATGTAGTCAAAACGTTTTAATCCAGTACTCATGTAAAACAAGATCATAAAAGTCGCTCATAGCGTAACAGTAAAAAGA